>NW_028283617.1:0-300000 GCF_059441095.1 Idiotropiscis lumnitzeri
ACTGTTTCGGCCATGAGGATGTCACAATACGAAATTCGTGATTTTTCGTGAAAAGTTGTGGGAGTGGCATTGCACTGTTCAGCAATAAAACAAAGCTGATTATGAGGTTCTAAATATGAACGACAACTCGTAAAACTTTACACACACATCAGGCCGAGCAAATTTATCAATATTTTATACGTTAGTTGTGCAGCTTTTTTGAAATGGCTCGCCATGGCCCTCGAGAAATGTTAAAAAAAAGCAGCTCTGGTTGAGTGTTTCACCTCGCTTTTTGTAAATTTTATGGAGTACAGTGAACCCTCGGTTATCGCGGTTAATGGGGACCGAGACCACCCGCGAAAACTGAAAATCCGCGAAGTAGCGGCGCACCTTCAAAAATGCTTAAAAAAAATATACAATATATATAATAAATATATAAATATATATATATATATATATATATATATATATATATATATATATATATATATACGGGGAGAGAGAGAGTGAAATTCATGTTATAACAAAAAAAACAAATTATTATTAAAACGTATTATTTTTTTATTCCCCAGCCATTCTTTTTGTATTTATTTAATTACTCCGACTTTTACCTGCTGGTACGCCGTCCGGTGTGCCCTGTGAAATGAAAGGTGGCATTCTTTATTTATTTATTCATTTATACATTCATAACTGACAGCCTCGCGCTCCGCTCGTGCCCGGGCAGAAGAGGTGCTCCAATTTGGCTTAACTGTGACACACGCCCGTCCTCCTCCCCCGGAGCTTCCATTCGGTTAAACTTAGGGGCCGCTTGGCACCGCCCGTGCCCGGGGAAGGTGCTCCTCTTCGGCTTACTGTGACGCGAGCATGCCCTCCTCCTCCGGAGCTTCCATTCGGTTAAACTTAGGGGCCGCTTGGAACCGCCCGTGCCCGGGGAAGGTGCTCCTCTTCGGCTTACTGTGACGCGAGCATGCCCTCCTCCTCCGGAGCTTCCATTCGGTTAAACTTAGGGGCCGCTTGGCACTGCCCGTGCCCGGGGAAGGTGCTCCTCTACGGCTTAACTGCCACGCACGCTGGCCGGAGCTCTGGTACGGTCCGAACCGCGCGAAACGTCGCCACCGATCGTGTCCGGGGGAACGTGCTCTTCTTCGTCCACTCTCCTCTTCGCCCACGCTCTTCTTCGGCGCACGCCGGCCGTCTAACCGCTCCAGCGCCCCGTCGTGCCGCTCGGCGAAACTACAATGCGCCCGAATATTTTTTAGACCCGCGAAGCACTGAACCCGCGAAAGGTGAACCGCGAAGTAGCGAGGGTTCACTGTATGTATAAGACCAAGACCTACAAAAAAGTCTCTTGGAGCAATGAGCTAGGTTTTACAGGAAGTCGGCCATTTTGAATTTATTTAAAAGGGGGCGGGTCACCACAATGGACTTTGTGTAGAAATTATTATTGGGGCCCGAGCAGCGACCGCGGCGAGGTCCCTATTGTTTTTGTAGAAAATATTATTACTTTTATTATTATTATTATTATTATTATTAGGGCCTGAGCAGCGACCGCTGCGAAGTCCCTATTGTTTTTGTTGAAATTATTATTATTATTATTTTTCCGATTGTTCGATCGCATTTTTGACCCCTGAAACATGCACAAAAACTCACCAAACTTGGCAGTCTCATCGGGCATGGCGAAAAATTTGATATTTTAACGTCTAATATGAACAGGAAGTGAGTTATGAATTTTTGAAAGTCCGACTTTTGCCCTTTTTTGCATGTTTACAGGGGTCATTCTTTTGCACCCTGATCCTAAAGGCTTCATCTGATTGCCTTAAAATTCTGTCTGTAGCATCTGAAGACCTGGCACAAACACTGGGGCTAAAATTTTTTGTTTCCGAAATACTATATGACGGGGGCGGGGCATCAAAGTTTTCACTTAAGATTTCCTTCGCCGCAATGGACAAAATGCTTAATAACTCTCCTGCACATGCTGCTAAAAATCCAAAACTTCACATGTACATAAAGAGTCTGTACCTGAAGACATCTATATGTTTATATTCAGTTATACACCTTGCGCCAATCAATATCATTTTTTACATTTTGACGTACTGCACGGTGCCCTTTTAACGAATCTGATTGAAAATTGGCTAGAAAAGACTCAAGACATTGATCTTACTCTATCCCTATTTTTGTGACTTTCCTTCGAAGGGCGTGGCTATTACGGTGCCGCAGAGTCTGATTATTCTCCGTGGCAACAAAAGTTCCTGCAAAATGATTCAGATGATCCATCTTCTCGAAATTTTTCACATTTGAGGATATTCAGGCCCTGAAGACGGCTGCCAACTTATTTTTGATCGCAGTGGTAGCGCCACCAACTGGTTAAAACAAATACAAATCATTTTCGTTGATTTTTTTCTCCGGGCAGGTTAACAAAATCTACCTTACATTTGCTCGGATGAGTGTTTAGGCCTTGAGGATGTCACAATACGAAAGTCTTTCGCCTTCTTCAGAGTGTCACATGATGGTGTCTTGTGGCCCGTCTTTATCAGCTGATGTTCCATGAGGGCGTGACTTACCTGTCACAAGAATGAAGGCAAGTCACGCCCCCCGCTGTCCGTTCACTCCGCCAAAATGCTGCTCCAGGTGGTAGAGAGGATGAAGGCTCCCTTGTCTCTGTTCATGGTTTTTATGCCTCGCTTGCAGATCTCAATGGCCTCTCTGATCCAGCGCTGTTGTTTGTTCTCTTCGGTGCGGATGACCCTGCCCTTCTCCCGGTCCATGATGTGGTTTTCCCTTTTGCAGTGGTCAGTGATTGCTGATTTGTAATGTTCATGTTGTGCTTGTTCTTTTACTGCTCTGATTTTTCATTTTTTTGACAGGTAAGTCACACCCTCATGGAACATCAGCTGATAAAGACGGGTCTCAAGACACCATCATGCGACACTCTGAAGAAGGCGAAAGACTCGCCGAAACATGTCAGGTAAAAAATTAACCTAAAACATAATTGTCTGCTTTTAATGAATCAGTCAAATATCAATAATAAGAAGACAAAATGAACCTAATACAAATAAATGAATGCTTAATAACTCCCCTGCACATGCTCCTAAAAATCCAAACCTTCACCTGTAAATAAAACGTCCCGACCTGAAGACATCTTAATGTTATTATTTTGTTATACACACAGTGCCGCCAAGTGGAATCAAAAATTTGTTTTTATTTTAATTTTCACGTACTGCACGGTGCCCTTTTGACGAATCCGACTGAAAATTAGTCAGAAAAGACTCAAGACAATGATCTTACTCTCTGCCGAATTTTGTGACGTTTTGGCAAAAGGCGTGGCTATTAAGGTGCTGAAAAGTCCGATTGTACTCTGTGGCAACAAAAGCTCCGGCAACATGACTCAGATCATCCTATCTTCTCGAAGTTGTACACATTTGAGGATACTTCAGCCCTGAAGACATCTACCAACTTATTTTATATCGTAGTAGTAGCGCCACCAACTGGTAAAAGCTAATACAAGTTATTTTCTTGGATGTTTTTCTCCGTGCAACTCAACAAGGTCGCCCTCATATATGCTCGGATGACTGTTTCGGCCATGAGGATGTCACAATACGAAATTCGTGATTTTTCGTGAAAAGTTGTGGGAGTGGCATTGCACTGTTCGGCAATAAAACAAAGCTGATTATGAGGTTCTAAATATGAACGACAACTCGTAAAACTTTACACACACATCAGGCCGAGCAAATTTATCAATATTTTATACGTTAGTTGTGCAGCTTTTTTGAAATGGCTCGCCATGGCCCTCGAGAAATGTTAAAAAAAAGCAGCTCTGGTTGAGTGTTTCACCTCGCTTTTTGTAAATTTTATGGAGTACAGTGAACCCTCGGTTATCGCGGTTAATGGGGACCGAGACCACCCGCGAAAACTGAAAATCCGCGAAGTAGCGGCGCACCTTCAAAAATGCTTAAAAAAAATATACAATATATATAATAAATATATATATATATATATATATATATATATATATATATATATATATATATATACGGGGAGAGAGAGAGTGAAATTCATGTTATAACAAAAAAACCAAATTATTATTAAAACGTATTATTTTTTTATTCCCCAGCCATTCTTTTTGTATTTATTTAATTACTCCGACTTTTACCTGCTGGTACGCCGTCCGGTGTGCCCTGTGAAATGAAAGGTGGCATTCTTTATTTATTTATTCATTTATTCATTCATAACTGACAGCCTCGCGCTCCGCTCGTGCCCGGGCAGAAGAGGTGCTCCAATTTGGCTTAACTGTGACACACGCCCGTCCTCCTCCCCCGGAGCTTCCATTCGGTTAAACTTAGGGGCCGCTTGGCACCGCCCGTGCCCGGGGAAGGTGCTCCTCTTCGGCTTACTGTGACGCGAGCATGCCCTCCTCCTCCGGAGCTTCCATTCGGTTAAACTTAGGGGCCGCTTGGAACCGCCCGTGCCCGGGGAAGGTGCTCCTCTTCGGCTTACTGTGACGCGAGCATGCCCTCCTCCTCCGGAGCTTCCATTCGGTTAAACTTAGGGGCCGCTTGGCACCGCCCGTGCCCGGGGAAGGTGCTCCTCTACGGCTTAACTGCCACGCACGCTGGCCGGAGCTCTGGTACGGTCCGAACCGCGCGAAACGTCGCCACCGATCGTGTCCGGGGGAACGTGCTCTTCTTCGTCCACTCTCCTCTTCGCCCACGCTCTTCTTCGGCGCACGCCGGCCGTCTAACCGCTCCAGCGCCCCGTCGTGCCGCTCGGCGAAACTACAATGCCCCCGAATATTTTTTAGACCCGCGAAGCACTGAACCCGCGAAAGGTGAACCTCGAAGTAGCGAGGGTTCACTGTATGTATAAGACCAAGACCTACAAAAAAGTCTCTTGGAGCAATGAGCTAGGTTTTACAGGAAGTCGGCCATTTTGAATTTACTTAAAAGGGGGCGGGTCTCCACAATGGACTTTGTGTAGAAATTATTATTGGGGCCCGAGCAGCGACCGCGGCGAGGTCCCTATTGTTTTTGTAGAAAATATTATTACTTTTATTATTATTATTATTATTATTATTATTATTATTAGGGCCTGAGCAGCGACCGCTGCGAAGTCCCTATTGTTTTTGTAGAAATTATTATTATTATTATTTTTCCGATTGTTCGATCGCATTTTTGACCCCCGAAACATGCACAAAAACTCACCAAACTTGGCAGTCTCATCGGGCATGGCGAAAAATTTGATATTTTTTAACGTCTAATATGAACAGGAAGTGAGTTATGAATTTTTGAAAGTCCGACTTTTGCCCTTTTTTGCATGTTTACAGGGGTCATTCTTTTGCACCCTGATCCTAAAGGCTTCATCTGATTGCCTTAAAGTTCTGTCTGGAGCATCTTAAGACCTGGGACAAACACTGGGGCTAAAATTTTTTGTTTCCGAAATACTATATGACGGGGGCGGGGCTTCAAAGTTTTCACTTAAGATTTCCTTCGCCGCAATGGACAAAATGCTTAATAACTCTCCTGCCCGTGCTGCTAAAAATCCAAAACTTCACATGTACATAAAGAGTCGGTACCTGAAGACATCTATATGTTTATATTCAGTTATACACCTTGCGCCAATCAATATAAATGTTTACATTTTGACGTACTGCACGGTGCCCTTTTAACGAATCCGACTGAAAATTGGCTAGAAAAGACTCAAGACATTGATCTTACTCTATCCCTATTTTTATGACTTTCCTTCAAAGGGCGTGGCTATTACGGTGCCGCAGAGTCTGATTATTCTCCGTGGCAACAAAAGTTCCTGCAAAATGATTCAGATGATCCATCTTCTGGAAATCTTTCACATTTGAGGATATTCAGGCCCTGAAGACGGCTGCCAACTTATTTTTGATCGCAGTGGTAGCGCCACCAACTGGTTAAAACAAATACAAATTATTTTCGTTGATGTTTTTCTCCGGGCAGGTTAACAAAATCTACCTTATATTTGCTCGGATGAGTGTTTAGGCCTTGAGCATGTCACAATACGAAAGTCTTTCGCCTTCTTCAGAGTGTCACATGATGGTGTCTTGTGACCCGTCTTTATCAGCTGATGTTCCATGAGGGCGTGACTTACCTGTCACAAGAATGAAGGCAAGTCACGCCCCCCGCTGTCCGTTCACTCCGCCAAGATGCTGGTCCAGGTGGTAGAGAGGATGAAGGCTCCCTTGTCTCTGTTCATGGTTTTTATGCCTCGCTTGCAGATCTCAATGGCCTCTCTGATCCAGCGCTGTTGTTTGTTCTCTTCTGTGCGGATGACCCTGCCCTTCTCCCGGTCCATGATGTGGTTTTCCCTTTTGCAGTGGTCAGTGATTGCTGATTTGTAATGTTCATGTTGTGCTTGTTCTTTTACTGCTCTGATTTTTTCATTTTTTTGACAGGTAAGTCACACCCTCATGGAACATCAGCTCAAGACACCATCATGCGACACTCTGAAGAAGGCGAAAGACTCGCCGAAACATGTCAGGTAAAAAATTAACCTAAAACATAATTGTCTGCTTTTAATAAATCAGTCAAATATCAATAATAAGAAGACAAAATGAACCTAATACAAATAAATGAATGCTTAATAACTCCCCTGCACATGCTCCTAAAAATCCAAACCTTCACCTGTAAATAAAACGTCCCGACCTGAAGACATCTTAATGTTATTATTTTGTTATACACACAGTGCCGCCAAGTGGAATCAAAAATTTGTTTTTATTTTAATTTTCACGTACTGCATGGTGCCCTTTTGACGAATCCGACTGAAAATTAGTCAGAAAAGACTTAAGACAATGATCTTACTCTCTGCCGAATTTTGTGACGTTTTGGCAAAAGGCGTGGCTATTAAGGTGCTGAAAAGTCCGATTGTACTCTGTGGCAACAAAAGCTCCGGCAACATGACTCAGATGATCCTATCTTCTCGAAGTTGTACACATTTGAGGATACTTCAGCCCTGAAGACATCTACCAACTTATTTTACATCGTAGTAGTAGCGCCACCAACTGGTAAAAGCTAATACAAGTTATTTTCTTGGATGTTTTTCTCCGTGCAACTCAACAAGGTCGCCCTCATATATGCTCGGATGACTGTTTCGGCCATGAGGATGTCACAATACGAAATTCGTGATTTTTCGTGAAAAGTTGTGGGAGTGGCATTGCACTGTTCAGCAATAAAACAAAGCTGATTATGAGGTTCTAAATATGAACGACAACTCGTAAAACTTTACACACACATCAGGCCGAGCAAATTTATCAATATTTTATACGTTAGTTGTGCAGCTTTTTTGAAATGGCTCGCCATGGCCCTCGAGAAATGTTAAAAAAAAGCAGCTCTGGTTGAGTGTTTCACCTCGCTTTTTGTAAATTTTATGGAGTACAGTGAACCCTCGGTTATCGCGGTTAATGGGGACCGAGACCACCCGCGAAAACTGAAAATCCGCGAAGTAGCGGCGCACCTTCAAAAATGCTTAAAAAAAAAATACAATATATATAATAAATATATAAATATATATATATATATATATATATATATACGGGGAGAGAGAGAGTGAAATTCATGTTATAACAAAAAAAACAAATTATTATTAAAACGTATTATTTTTTTATTCCCCAGCCATTCTTTTTGTATTTATTTAATTACTCCGACTTTTACCTGCTGGTACGCCGTCCGGTGTGCCCTGTGAAATGAAAGGTGGCATTCTTTATTTATTTATTCATTTATACATTCATAACTGACAGCCTCGCGCTCCGCTCGTGCCCGGGCAGAAGAGGTGCTCCAATTTGGCTTAACTGTGACACACGCCCGTCCTCCTCCCCCGGAGCTTCCATTCGGTTAAACTTAGGGGCCGCTTGGCACCGCCCGTGCCCGGGGAAGGTGCTCCTCTTCGGCTTACTGTGACGCGAGCATGCCCTCCTCCTCCGGAGCTTCCATTCGGTTAAACTTAGGGGCCGCTTGGAACCGCCCGTGCCCGGGGAAGGTGCTCCTCTTCGGCTTACTGTGACGCGAGCATGCCCTCCTCCTCCGGAGCTTCCATTCGGTTAAACTTAGGGGCCGCTTGGCACTGCCCGTGCCCGGGGAAGGTGCTCCTCTACGGCTTAACTGCCACGCACGCTGGCCGGAGCTCTGGTACGGTCCGAACCGCGCGAAACGTCGCCACCGATCGTGTCCGGGGGAACGTGCTCTTCTTCGTCCACTCTCCTCTTCGCCCACGCTCTTCTTCGGCGCACGCCGGCCGTCTAACCGCTCCAGCGCCCCGTCGTGCCGCTCGGCGAAACTACAATGCGCCCGAATATTTTTTAGACCCGCGAAGCACTGAACCCGCGAAAGGTGAACCGCGAAGTAGCGAGGGTTCACTGTATGTATAAGACCAAGACCTACAAAAAAGTCTCTTGGAGCAATGAGCTAGGTTTTACAGGAAGTCGGCCATTTTGAATTTACTTAAAAGGGGGCGGGTCACCACAATGGACTTTGTGTAGAAATTATTATTGGGGCCCGAGCAGCGACCGCGGCGAGGTCCCTATTGTTTTTGTAGAAAATATTATTACTTTTATTATTATTATTATTATTATTATTAGGGCCTGAGCAGCGACCGCTGCGAAGTCCCTATTGTTTTTGTTGAAATTATTATTATTATTATTTTTCCGATTGTTCGATCGCATTTTTGACCCCTGAAACATGCACAAAAACTCACCAAACTTGGCAGTCTCATCGGGCATGGCGAAAAATTTGATATTTTAACGTCTAATATGAACAGGAAGTGAGTTATGAATTTTTGAAAGTCCGACTTTTGCCCTTTTTTGCATGTTTACAGGGGTCATTCTTTTGCACCCTGATCCTAAAGGCTTCATCTGATTGCCTTAAAATTCTGTCTGTAGCATCTGAAGACCTGGCACAAACACTGGGGCTAAAATTTTTTGTTTCCGAAATACTATATGACGGGGGCGGGGCATCAAAGTTTTCACTTAAGATTTCCTTCGCCGCAATGGACAAAATGCTTAATAACTCTCCTGCACATGCTGCTAAAAATCCAAAACTTCACATGTACATAAAGAGTCTGTACCTGAAGACATCTATATGTTTATATTCAGTTATACACCTTGCGCCAATCAATATCATTTTTTACATTTTGACGTACTGCACGGTGCCCTTTTAACGAATCTGATTGAAAATTGGCTAGAAAAGACTCAAGACATTGATCTTACTCTATCCCTATTTTTGTGACTTTCCTTCGAAGGGCGTGGCTATTACGGTGCCGCAGAGTCTGATTATTCTCCGTGGCAACAAAAGTTCCTGCAAAATGATTCAGATGATCCATCTTCTCGAAATTTTTCACATTTGAGGATATTCAGGCCCTGAAGACGGCTGCCAACTTATTTTTGATCGCAGTGGTAGCGCCACCAACTGGTTAAAACAAATACAAATCATTTTCGTTGATTTTTTTCTCCGGGCAGGTTAACAAAATCTACCTTACATTTGCTCGGATGAGTGTTTAGGCCTTGAGGATGTCACAATACGAAAGTCTTTCGCCTTCTTCAGAGTGTCACATGATGGTGTCTTGTGGCCCGTCTTTATCAGCTGATGTTCCATGAGGGCGTGACTTACCTGTCACAAGAATGAAGGCAAGTCACGCCCCCCGCTGTCCGTTCACTCCGCCAAAATGCTGCTCCAGGTGGTAGAGAGGATGAAGGCTCCCTTGTCTCTGTTCATGGTTTTTATGCCTCGCTTGCAGATCTCAATGGCCTCTCTGATCCAGCGCTGTTGTTTGTTCTCTTCGGTGCGGATGACCCTGCCCTTCTCCCGGTCCATGATGTGGTTTTCCCTTTTGCAGTGGTCAGTGATTGCTGATTTGTAATGTTCATGTTGTGCTTGTTCTTTTACTGCTCTGATTTTTCATTTTTTTGACAGGTAAGTCACACCCTCATGGAACATCAGCTGATAAAGACGGGTCTCAAGACACCATCATGCGACACTCTGAAGAAGGCGAAAGACTCGCCGAAACATGTCAGGTAAAAAATTAACCTAAAACATAATTGTCTGCTTTTAATGAATCAGTCAAATATCAATAATAAGAAGACAAAATGAACCTAATACAAATAAATGAATGCTTAATAACTCCCCTGCACATGCTCCTAAAAATCCAAACCTTCACCTGTAAATAAAACGTCCCGACCTGAAGACATCTTAATGTTATTATTTTGTTATACACACAGTGCCGCCAAGTGGAATCAAAAATTTGTTTTTATTTTAATTTTCACGTACTGCACGGTGCCCTTTTGACGAATCCGACTGAAAATTAGTCAGAAAAGACTCAAGACAATGATCTTACTCTCTGCCAAATTTTGTGACGTTTTGGCAAAAGGCGTGGCTATTAAGGTGCTGAAAAGTCCGATTGTACTCTGTGGCAACAAAAGCTCCGGCAACATGACTCAGATCATCCTATCTTCTCGAAGTTGTACACATTTGAGGATACTTCAGCCCTGAAGACATCTACCAACTTATTTTATATCGTAGTAGTAGCGCCACCAACTGGTAAAAGCTAATACAAGTTATTTTCTTGGATGTTTTTCTCCGTGCAACTCAACAAGGTCGCCCTCATATATGCTCGGATGACTGTTTCGGCCATGAGGATGTCACAATACGAAATTCGTGATTTTTCGTGAAAAGTTGTGGGAGTGGCATTGCACTGTTCGGCAATAAAACAAAGCTGATTATGAGGTTCTAAATATGAACGACAACTCGTAAAACTTTACACACACATCAGGCCGAGCAAATTTATCAATATTTTATACGTTAGTTGTGCAGCTTTTTTGAAATGGCTCGCCATGGCCCTCGAGAAATGTTAAAAAAAAGCAGCTCTGGTTGAGTGTTTCACCTCGCTTTTTGTAAATTTTATGGAGTACAGTGAACCCTCGGTTATCGCGGTTAATGGGGACCGAGACCACCCGCGAAAACTGAAAATCCGCGAAGTAGCGGCGCACCTTCAAAAATGCTTAAAAAAAATATACAATATATATAATAATATATATATATATATATATATATATATATATATATATATATATATATATATATATATATATATATATATATATATATATATACGGGGAGAGAGAGAGTGAAATTCATGTTATAACAAAAAAACCAAATTATTATTAAAACGTATTATTTTTTTATTCCCCAGCCATTCTTTTTGTATTTATTTAATTACTCCGACTTTTACCTGCTGGTACGCCGTCCGGTGTGCCCTGTGAAATGAAAGGTGGCATTCTTTATTTATTTATTCATTTATTCATTCATAACTGACAGCCTCGCGCTCCGCTCGTGCCCGGGCAGAAGAGGTGCTCCAATTTGGCTTAACTGTGACACACGCCCGTCCTCCTCCCCCGGAGCTTCCATTCGGTTAAACTTAGGGGCCGCTTGGCACCGCCCGTGCCCGGGGAAGGTGCTCCTCTTCGGCTTACTGTGACGCGAGCATGCCCTCCTCCTCCGGAGCTTCCATTCGGTTAAACTTAGGGGCCGCTTGGAACCGCCCGTGCCCGGGGAAGGTGCTCCTCTTCGGCTTACTGTGACGCGAGCATGCCCTCCTCCTCCGGAGCTTCCATTCGGTTAAACTTAGGGGCCGCTTGGCACCGCCCGTGCCCGGGGAAGGTGCTCCTCTACGGCTTAACTGCCACGCACGCTGGCCGGAGCTCTGGTACGGTCCGAACCGCGCGAAACGTCGCCACCGATCGTGTCCGGGGGAACGTGCTCTTCTTCGTCCACTCTCCTCTTCGCCCACGCTCTTCTTCGGCGCACGCCGGCCGTCTAACCGCTCCAGCGCCCCGTCGTGCCGCTCGGCGAAACTACAATGCCCCCGAATATTTTTTAGACCCGCGAAGCACTGAACCTGCGAAAGGTGAACCGCGAAGTAGCGAGGGTTCACTGTATGTATAAGACCAAGACCTACAAAAAAGTCTCTTGGAGCAATGAGCTAGGTTTTACAGGAAGTCGGCCATTTTGAATTTACTTAAAAGGGGGCGGGTCACCACAATGGACTTTGTGTAGAAATTATTATTGGGGCCCGAGCAGCGACCGCGGCGAGGTCCCTATTGTTTTTGTAGAAAATATTATTACTTTTATTATTATTATTATTATTATTATTAGGGCCTGAGCAGCGACCGCTGCGAAGTCCCTATTGTTTTTGTAGAAATTATTATTATTATTTTTCCGATTGTTCGATCGCATTTTTGACCCCCGAAACATGCACAAAAACTCACCAAACCTGGCAGTCTCATCGGGCATGGCGAAAAATTTGATATTTTAACGTCTAATATGAACAGGAAGTGAGTTATGAATTTTTGAAAGTCCGACTTTTGCCCTTTTTTGCATGTTTACAGGGGTCATTCTTTTGCACCCTGATCCTAAAGGCTTCATCTGATTGCCTTAAAATTCTGTCTGTAGCATCTGAAGACCTGGGACAAACACTGGGGCTAAAATTTTTTGTTTCCGAAATACTATATGACGGGGGCGGGGCATCAAAGTTTTCACTTAAGATTTCCTTCGCCGCAATGGACAAAATGCTTAATAACTCTCCTGCACATGCTGCTAAAAATCCAAAACTTCACATGTACATAAAGAGTCTGTACCTGAAGACATCTATATGTTTATATTCAGTTATACACCTTTCGCCAATCAATATCATTTTTTACATTTTGACGTACTGCACGGTGCCCTTTTAACGAATCTGATTGAAAATTGGCTAGAAAAGACTCAAGACATTGATCTTACTCTATCCCTATTTTTGTGACTTTCCTTCGAAGGGCGTGGCTATTACGGTGCCGCAGAGTCTGATTATTCTCCGTGGCAACAAAAGTTCCTGCAAAATGATTCAGATGATCCATCTTCTCGAAATTTTTCACATTTGAGGATATTCAGGCCCTGAAGACGGCTGCCAACTTATTTTTGATCGCAGTGGTAGCGCCACCAACTGGTTAAAACAAATATAAATTATTTTCGTTGATGTTTTTCTCCGGGCATGTTAACAAAATCTACCTTATATTTGCTCGGATGAGTGTTTAGGCCTTGAGCATGTCACAATACGAAAGTCTTTCGCCTTCTTCAGAGTGTCACATGATGGTGTCTTGTGACCCGCCTTTATCAGCTGATGTTCCATGAGGGCGTGACTTACCTGTCACAAGAATGAAGGCAAGTCACGCCCCCCGCTGTCCGTTCACTCCGCCAAGATGCTGGTCCAGGTGGTAGAGAGGATGAAGGCTCCCTTGTCTCTGTTCATGGTTTTTATGCCTCGCTTGCAGATCGCAATGGCCTCTCTGATCCAGCGCTGTTGTTTGTTCTCTTCTGTGCGGATGACCCTGCCCTTCTCCCGGTCCATGATGTGGTTTTCCCTTTTGCAGTGGTCAGTGATTGCTGATTTGTAATGTTCATGTTGTGCTTGTTCTTTTACTGCTCTGATTTTTTTCATTTTTTTGACAGGTAAGTCACACCCTCATGGAACATCAGCTCAAGACACCATCATGCGACACTCTGAAGTAGGCGAAAGACTCGCCGAAACATGTCAGGTAAAAAATTAACCTAAAACATAATTGTCTGCTTTTAATGAATCAGTCAAATATCAATAATAAGAAGACAAAATGAACCTAATACAAATAAATGAATGCTTAATAACTCCCCTGCACATGCTCCTAAAAATCCAAACCTTCACCTGTAAATAAAACGTCCCGACCTGAAGACATCTTAATGTTATTATTTTGTTATACACACAGTGCCGCCAAGTGGAATAAAAAATTTGTTTTTATTTTAATTGTCACGTACTGCACGGTGCCCTTTCGACGAATCCGACTGAAAATTAGTCAGAAAAGACTCAAGACAATGATCTTACTCTCTGCCGAATTTTGTGACGTTTTGGCAAAAGGCGTGGCTATTACGGTGCTGAAAAGTCCGATTGTACTCTGTGGCAACAAAAGCTCCAGCAACATGACTCAGATGATCCTATCTTCTCGAAGTTGCACACATTTGAGGATACTTCAGCCCTGAAGACATCTACCAACTTATTTTTCATCGTAGTAGTAGCGCCCCCAACTGGTAAAAGCTAATACAAGTTATTTTCTTGGATGTTTTTCTCCGTGCAACTCAACAAGGTCGCCCTCATATATGCTCGGATGACTGTTTCGGCCATGAGGATGTCACAATACGAAATTCGTCCTTTTTCATGAAAAGTTGTGGGAGTGGCATTGCACTGTTCGGCAATAAAACAAAGCTGATTATGAGGTTCTAAATATGAACGACAACTCGTGAAACTTTACACACACATCAGGCCGAGCAAATTTATCAATATTTTATACGTTAGTTGTGCAGCTTTTTTGAAATGGCTCGCCATGGCCCTCGAGAAATGTTCAAAAAAGCAGCCCTGGTTGAGTGTTTCACCTCGCTTTTTGTAAATTTTATGGAGTACAGTGAACCCTCGGTTATCGCGGTTAATGGGGACCGAGACCACCCGCGAAAACTGAAAATCCGCGAAGTAGCGGCGCACCTTCAAAAATGCTTAAAAAAAATATATAATAAATATATAATATATATATATATATATATATATATATATATATATATACGGGGGGAGAGAGAGAGAGAGAGAGTGAAATTCATGTTATAACAAAAAAAACAAATTATTATTAAAACTTATTATTTTTTTATTCCCCAACCATTCTTTTTGTATTTATTTAATTACTCCGACTTTTACCTGCTGGTACGCCGTCCGGTGTGCCCTGTGAAATGAAAGGTGGCATTCTTTATTTATTTATTCATTTATTCATTCATAACTGACAGCCTCGCGCTCCGCTTGTGCCCGGCAGAAGAGGTGCTCCAATTCGGCTTAACTGTGACACACGCCCGCCCTCCTCCCCCGGAGCTTCCATTCGGTTAAACTTAGGGGCCGCTTGGCACCGCCCGTGCCCGGGGAAGGTGCTCCTCTTCGGCTTACTGTGACGCGAGCATGCCCTCCTCCTCCGGAGCTTCCATTCGGTTAAACTTAGGGGCCGCTTGGAACCGCCCGTGCCCGGGGAAGGTGCTCCTCTTCGGCTTACTGTGACGCGAGCATGCCCTCCTCCTCCGGAGCTTCCATTCGGTTAAACTCAGGGGCCGCTTGGAACCGCCCGTGCCCGGGGAAGGTGCTCCTCTACGGCTTAACTGCCACGCACGCCGGCCGGAGCTCTGGTACGGTCCGAACCGCGCGAAACGTCGCCACCGATCGTGTCCGGGGGAACGTGCTCTTCTTCGTCCACTCTCCTCTTCGCCCACGCTCTTCTTCGGCGCACGCCGGCCGTCTAACCGCTCCAGCGCCCCGTCGTGCCGCTCGGCGAAACTACAATGCCCCCGAATATTTTTTAGACCCGCGAAGCACTGAACCCGCGAAAGGTGAACCTCGAAGTAGCGAGGGTTCACTGTATGTATAAGACCAAGACCTACAAAAAAGTCTCTTGGAGCAATGAGCTAGGTTTTACAGGAAGTCGGCCATTTTGAATTTACTTAAAAGGGGGCGGGTCTCCACAATGGACTTTGTGTAGAAATTATTATTGGGGCCCGAGCAGCGACCGCGGCGAGGTCCCTATTGTTTTTGTAGAAAATATTATTACTTTTATTATTATTATTATTATTATTATTATTATTATTATTAGGGCCTGAGCAGCGACCGCTGCGAAGTCCCTATTGTTTTTGTAGAAATTATTATTATTATTATTTTTCCGATTGTTCGATCGCATTTTTGACCCCCGAAACATGCACAAAAACTCACCAAACTTGGCAGTCTCATCGGGCATGGCGAAAAATTTGATATTTTTTAACGTCTAATATGAACAGGAAGTGAGTTATGAATTTTTGAAAGTCCGACTTTTGCCCTTTTTTGCATGTTTACAGGGGTCATTCTTTTGCACCCTGATCCTAAAGGCTTCATCTGATTGCCTTAAAGTTCTGTCTGGAGCATCTTAAGACCTGGGACAAACACTGGGGCTAAAATCTTTTGTTTCCGAAATACTATATGACGGGGGCGGGGCTTCAAAGTTTTCACTTAAGATTTCCTTCGCCGCAATGGACAAAATGCTTAATAACTCTCCTGCCCGTGCTGCTAAAAATCCAAAACTTCACATGTACATAAAGAGTCGGTACCTGAAGACATCTATATGTTTATATTCAGTTATACACCTTGCGCCAATCAATATAAATGTTTACATTTTGACGTACTGCACGGTGCCCTTTTAACGAATCCGACTGAAAATTGGCTAGAAAAGACTCAAGACATTGATCTTACTCTATCCCTATTTTTATGACTTTCCTTCAAAGGGCGTGGCTATTACGGTGCCGCAGAGTCTGATTATTCTCCGTGGCAACAAAAGTTCCTGCAAAATGATTCAGATGATCCATCTTCTGGAAATCTTTCACATTTGAGGATATTCAGGCCCTGAAGACGGCTGCCAACTTATTTTTGATCGCAGTGGTAGCGCCACCAACTGGTTAAAACAAATACAAATTATTTTCGTTGATGTTTTTCTCCGGGCAGGTTAACAAAATCTACCTTATATTTGCTCGGATGAGTGTTTAGGCCTTGAGCATGTCACAATACGAAAGTCTTTCGCCTTCTTCAGAGTGTCACATGATGGTGTCTTGTGACCCGTCTTTATCAGCTGATGTTCCATGAGGGCGTGACTTACCTGTCACAAGAATGAAGGCAAGTCACGCCCCCCGCTGTCCGTTCACTCCGCCAAGATGCTGGTCCAGGTGGTAGAGAGGATGAAGGCTCCCTTGTCTCTGTTCATGGTTTTTATGCCTCGCTTGCAGATCTCAATGGCCTCTCTGATCCAGCGCTGTTGTTTGTTCTCTTCTGTGCGGATGACCCTGCCCTTCTCCCGGTCCATGATGTGGTTTTCCCTTTTGCAGTGGTCAGTGATTGCTGATTTGTAATGTTCATGTTGTGCTTGTTCTTTTACTGCTCTGATTTTTTCATTTTTTTGACAGGTAAGTCACACCCTCATGGAACATCAGCTCAAGACACCATCATGCGACACTCTGAAGAAGGCGAAAGACTCGCCGAAACATGTCAGGTAAAAAATTAACCTAAAACATAATTGTCTGCTTTTAATGAATCAGTCAAATATCAATAATAAGAAGACAAAATGAACCTAATACAAATAAATGAATGCTTAATAACTCCCCTGCACATGCTCCTAAAAATCCAAACCTTCACCTGTAAATAAAACGTCCCGACCTGAAGACATCTTAATGTTATTATTTTGTTATACACACAGTGCCGCCAAGTGGAATCAAAAATTTGTTTTTATTTTAATTTTCACGTACTGCATGGTGCCCTTTTGACGAATCCGACTGAAAATTAGTCAGAAAAGACTTAAGACAATGATCTTACTCTCTGCCGAATTTTGTGACGTTTTGGCAAAAGGCGTGGTTATTAAGGTGCTGAAAAGTCCGATTGTACTCTGTGGCAACAAAAGCTCCGGCAACATGACTCAGATGATCCTATCTTCTCGAAGTTGTACACATTTGAGGATACTTCAGCCCTGAAGACATCTACCAACTTATTTTACATCGTAGTAGTAGCGCCACCAACTGGTAAAAGCTAATACAAGTTATTTTCTTGGATGTTTTTCTCCGTGCAACTCAACAAGGTCGCCCTCATATATGCTCGGATGACTGTTTCGGCCATGAGGATGTCACAATACGAAATTCGTGATTTTTCGTGAAAAGTTGTGGGAGTGGCATTGCACTGTTCAGCAATAAAACAAAGCTGATTATGAGGTTCTAAATATGAACGACAACTCGTAAAACTTTACACACACATCAGGCCGAGCAAATTTATCAATATTTTATACGTTAGTTGTGCAGCTTTTTTGAAATGGCTCGCCATGGCCCTCGAGAAATGTTAAAAAAAAGCAGCTCTGGTTGAGTGTTTCACCTCGCTTTTTGTAAATTTTATGGAGTACAGTGAACCCTCGGTTATCGCGGTTAATGGGGACCGAGACCACCCGCGAAAACTGAAAATCCGCGAAGTAGCGGCGCACCTTCAAAAATGCTTAAAAAAAATATACAATATATATAATAAATATATAAATATATATATATATATATATATATATATATATATATATATATATATACGGGGAGAGGGAGAGTGAAATTCATGTTATAACAAAAAAAACAAATTATTATTAAAACGTATTATTTTTTTATTCCCCAGCCATTCTTTTTGTATTTATTTAATTACTCCGACTTTTACCTGCTGGTACGCCGTCCGGTGTGCCCTGTGAAATGAAAGGTGGCATTCTTTATTTATTTATTCATTTATACATTCATAACTGACAGCCTCGCGCTCCGCTCGTGCCCGGGCAGAAGAGGTGCTCCAATTTGGCTTAACTGTGACACACGCCCGTCCTCCTCCCCCGGAGCTTCCATTCGGTTAAACTTAGGGGCCGCTTGGCACCGCCCGTGCCCGGGGAAGGTGCTCCTCTTCGGCTTACTGTGACGCGAGCATGCCCTCCTCCTCCGGAGCTTCCATTCGGTTAAACTTAGGGGCCGCTTGGAACCGCCCGTGCCCGGGGAAGGTGCTCCTCTTCGGCTTACTGTGACGCGAGCATGCCCTCCTCCTCCGGAGCTTCCATTCGGTTAAACTTAGGGGCCGCTTGGCACTGCCCGTGCCCGGGGAAGGTGCTCCTCTACGGCTTAACTGCCACGCACGCTGGCCGGAGCTCTGGTACGGTCCGAACCGCGCGAAACGTCGCCACCGATCGTGTCCGGGGGAACGTGCTCTTCTTCGTCCACTCTCCTCTTCGCCCACGCTCTTCTTCGGCGCACGCCGGCCGTCTAACCGCTCCAGCGCCCCGTCGTGCCGCTCGGCGAAACTACAATGCGCCCGAATATTTTTTAGACCCGCGAAGCACTGAACCCGCGAAAGGTGAACCGCGAAGTAGCGAGGGTTCACTGTATGTATAAGACCAAGACCTACAAAAAAGTCTCTTGGAGCAATGAGCTAGGTTTTACAGGAAGTCGGCCATTTTGAATTTACTTAAAAGGGGGCGGGTCACCACAATGGACTTTGTGTAGAAATTATTATTGGGGCCCGAGCAGCGACCGCGGCGAGGTCCCTATTGTTTTTGTAGAAAATATTATTACTTTTATTATTATTATTATTATTATTATTAGGGCCTGAGCAGCGACCGCTGCGAAGTCCCTATTGTTTTTGTTGAAATTATTATTATTATTATTTTTCCGATTGTTCGATCGCATTTTTGACCCCTGAAACATGCACAAAAACTCACCAAACTTGGCAGTCTCATCGGGCATGGCGAAAAATTTGATATTTTAACGTCTAATATGAACAGGAAGTGAGTTATGAATTTTTGAAAGTCCGACTTTTGCCCTTTTTTGCATGTTTACAGGGGTCATTCTTTTGCACCCTGATCCTAAAGGCTTCATCTGATTGCCTTAAAATTCTGTCTGTAGCATCTGAAGACCTGGCACAAACACTGGGGCTAAAATTTTTTGTTTCCGAAATACTATATGACGGGGGCGGGGCATCAAAGTTTTCACTTAAGATTTCCTTCGCCGCAATGGACAAAATGCTTAATAACTCTCCTGCACATGCTGCTAAAAATCCAAAACTTCACATGTACATAAAGAGTCTGTACCTGAAGACATCTATATGTTTATATTCAGTTATACACCTTGCGCCAATCAATATCATTTTTTACATTTTGACGTACTGCACGGTGCCCTTTTAACGAATCTGATTGAAAATTGGCTAGAAAAGACTCAAGACATTGATCTTACTCTATCCCTATTTTTGTGACTTTCCTTCGAAGGGCGTGGCTATTACGGTGCTGCAGAGTCTGATTATTCTCCGTGGCAACAAAAGTTCCTGCAAAATGATTCAGATGATCCATCTTCTCGAAATTTTTCACATTTGAGGATATTCAGGCCCTGAAGACGGCTGCCAACTTATTTTTGATCGCAGTGGTAGCGCCACCAACTGGTTAAAACAAATACAAATCATTTTCGTTGATTTTTTTCTCCGGGCAGGTTAACAAAATCTACCTTACATTTGCTCGGATGAGTGTTTAGGCCTTGAGGATGTCACAATACGAAAGTCTTTCGCCTTCTTCAGAGTGTCACATGATGGTGTCTTGTGGCCCGTCTTTATCAGCTGATGTTCCATGAGGGCGTGACTTACCTGTCACAAGAATGAAGGCAAGTCACGCCCCCCGCTGTCCGTTCACTCCGCCAAAATGCTGCTCCAGGTGGTAGAGAGGATGAAGGCTCCCTTGTCTCTGTTCATGGTTTTTATGCCTCGCTTGCAGATCTCAATGGCCTCTCTGATCCAGCGCTGTTGTTTGTTCTCTTCGGTGCGGATGACCCTGCCCTTCTCCCGGTCCATGATGTGGTTTTCCCTTTTGCAGTGGTCAGTGATTGCTGATTTGTAATGTTCATGTTGTGCTTGTTCTTTTACTGCTCTGATTTTTCATTTTTTTGACAGGTAAGTCACACCCTCATGGAACATCAGCTGATAAAGACGGGTCTCAAGACACCATCATGCGACACTCTGAAGAAGGCGAAAGACTCGCCGAAACATGTCAGGTAAAAAATTAACCTAAAACATAATTGTCTGCTTTTAATGAATCAGTCAAATATCAATAATAAGAAGACAAAATGAACCTAATACAAATAAATGAATGCTTAATAACTCCCCTGCACATGCTCCTAAAAATCCAAACCTTCACCTGTAAATAAAACGTCCCGACCTGAAGACATCTTAATGTTATTATTTTGTTATACACACAGTGCCGCCAAGTGGAATCAAAAATTTGTTTTTATTTTAATTTTCACGTACTGCACGGTGCCCTTTTGACGAATCCGACTGAAAATTAGTCAGAAAAGACTCAAGACAATGATCTTACTCTCTGCCGAATTTTGTGACGTTTTGGCAAAAGGCGTGGCTATTAAGGTGCTGAAAAGTCCGATTGTACTCTGTGGCAACAAAAGCTCCGGCAACATGACTCAGATCATCCTATCTTCTCGAAGTTGTACACATTTGAGGATACTTCAGCCCTGAAGACATCTACCAACTTATTTTATATCGTAGTAGTAGCGCCACCAACTGGTAAAAGCTAATACAAGTTATTTTCTTGGATGTTTTTCTCCGTGCAACTCAACAAGGTCGCCCTCATATATGCTCGGATGACTGTTTCGGCCATGAGGATGTCACAATACGAAATTCGTGATTTTTCGTGAAAAGTTGTGGGAGTGGCATTGCACTGTTCGGCAATAAAACAAAGCTGATTATGAGGTTCTAAATATGAACGACAACTCGTAAAACTTTACACACACATCAGGCCGAGCAAATTTATCAATATTTTATACGTTAGTTGTGCAGCTTTTTTGAAATGGCTCGCCATGGCCCTCGAGAAATGTTAAAAAAAAGCAGCTCTGGTTGAGTGTTTCACCTCGCTTTTTGTAAATTTTATGGAGTACAGTGAACCCTCGGTTATCGCGGTTAATGGGGACCGAGACCACCCGCGAAAACTGAAAATCCGCGAAGTAGCGGCGCACCTTCAAAAATGCTTAAAAAAAATATACAATATATATAATAAATATATATATATATATATATATATATATATATATATATATATATATATATACGGGGAGAGAGAGAGTGAAATTCATGTTATAACAAAAAAACCAAATTATTATTAAAACGTATTATTTTTTTATTCCCCAGCCATTCTTTTTGTATTTATTTAATTACTCCGACTTTTACCTGCTGGTACGCCGTCCGGTGTGCCCTGTGAAATGAAAGGTGGCATTCTTTATTTATTTATTCATTTATTCATTCATAACTGACAGCCTCGCGCTCCGCTCGTGCCCGGGCAGAAGAGGTGCTCCAATTTGGCTTAACTGTGACACACGCCCGTCCTCCTCCCCCGGAGCTTCCATTCGGTTAAACTTAGGGGCCGCTTGGCACCGCCCGTGCCCGGGGAAGGTGCTCCTCTTCGGCTTACTGTGACGCGAGCATGCCCTCCTCCTCCGGAGCTTCCATTCGGTTAAACTTAGGGGCCGCTTGGAACCGCCCGTGCCCGGGGAAGGTGCTCCTCTTCGGCTTACTGTGACGCGAGCATGCCCTCCTCCTCCGGAGCTTCCATTCGGTTAAACTTAGGGGCCGCTTGGCACCGCCCGTGCCCGGGGAAGGTGCTCCTCTACGGCTTAACTGCCACGCACGCTGGCCGGAGCTCTGGTACGGTCCGAACCGCGCGAAACGTCGCCACCGATCGTGTCCGGGGGAACGTGCTCTTCTTCGTCCACTCTCCTCTTCGCCCACGCTCTTCTTCGGCGCACGCCGGCCGTCTAACCGCTCCAGCGCCCCGTCGTGCCGCTCGGCGAAACTACAATGCCCCCGAATATTTTTTAGACCCGCGAAGCACTGAACCCGCGAAAGGTGAACCTCGAAGTAGCGAGGGTTCACTGTATGTATAAGACCAAGACCTACAAAAAAGTCTCTTGGAGCAATGAGCTAGGTTTTACAGGAAGTCGGCCATTTTGAATTTACTTAAAAGGGGGCGGGTCTCCACAATGGACTTTGTGTAGAAATTATTATTGGGGCCCGAGCAGCGACCGCGGCGAGGTCCCTATTGTTTTTGTAGAAAATATTATTACTTTTATTATTATTATTATTATTATTATTATTATTATTAGGGCCTGAGCAGCGACCGCTGCGAAGTCCCTATTGTTTTTGTAGAAATTATTATTATTATTATTTTTCCGATTGTTCGATCGCATTTTTGACCCCCGAAACATGCACAAAAACTCACCAAACTTGGCAGTCTCATCGGGCATGGCGAAAAATTTGATATTTTTTAACGTCTAATATGAACAGGAAGTGAGTTATGAATTTTTGAAAGTCCGACTTTTGCCCTTTTTTGCATGTTTACAGGGGTCATTCTTTTGCACCCTGATCCTAAAGGCTTCATCTGATTGCCTTAAAGTTCTGTCTGGAGCATCTTAAGACCTGGGACAAACACTGGGGCTAAAATTTTTTGTTTCCGAAATACTATATGACGGGGGCGGGGCTTCAAAGTTTTCACTTAAGATTTCCTTCGCCGCAATGGACAAAATGCTTAATAACTCTCCTGCCCGTGCTGCTAAAAATCCAAAACTTCACATGTACATAAAGAGTCGGTACCTGAAGACATCTATATGTTTATATTCAGTTATACACCTTGCGCCAATCAATATAAATGTTTACATTTTGACGTACTGCACGGTGCCCTTTTAACGAATCCGACTGAAAATTGGCTAGAAAAGACTCAAGACATTGATCTTACTCTATCCCTATTTTTATGACTTTCCTTCAAAGGGCGTGGCTATTACGGTGCCGCAGAGTCTGATTATTCTCCGTGGCAACAAAAGTTCCTGCAAAATGATTCAGATGATCCATCTTCTGGAAATCTTTCACATTTGAGGATATTCAGGCCCTGAAGACGGCTGCCAACTTATTTTTGATCGCAGTGGTAGCGCCACCAACTGGTTAAAACAAATACAAATTATTTTCGTTGATGTTTTTCTCCGGGCAGGTTAACAAAATCTACCTTATATTTGCTCGGATGAGTGTTTAGGCCTTGAGCATGTCACAATACGAAAGTCTTTCGCCTTCTTCAGAGTGTCACATGATGGTGTCTTGTGACCCGTCTTTATCAGCTGATGTTCCATGAGGGCGTGACTTACCTGTCACAAGAATGAAGGCAAGTCACGCCCCCCGCTGTCCGTTCACTCCGCCAAGATGCTGGTCCAGGTGGTAGAGAGGATGAAGGCTCCCTTGTCTCTGTTCATGGTTTTTATGCCTCGCTTGCAGATCTCAATGGCCTCTCTGATCCAGCGCTGTTGTTTGTTCTCTTCTGTGCGGATGACCCTGCCCTTCTCCCGGTCCATGATGTGGTTTTCCCTTTTGCAGTGGTCAGTGATTGCTGATTTGTAATGTTCATGTTGTGCTTGTTCTTTTACTGCTCTGATTTTTTCATTTTTTTGACAGGTAAGTCACACCCTCATGGAACATCAGCTCAAGACACCATCATGCGACACTCTGAAGAAGGCGAAAGACTCGCCGAAACATGTCAGGTAAAAAATTAACCTAAAACATAATTGTCTGCTTTTAATAAATCAGTCAAATATCAATAATAAGAAGACAAAATGAACCTAATACAAATAAATGAATGCTTAATAACTCCCCTGCACATGCTCCTAAAAATCCAAACCTTCACCTGTAAATAAAACGTCCCGACCTGAAGACATCTTAATGTTATTATTTTGTTATACACACAGTGCCGCCAAGTGGAATCAAAAATTTGTTTTTATTTTAATTTTCACGTACTGCATGGTGCCCTTTTGACGAATCCGACTGAAAATTAGTCAGAAAAGACTTAAGACAATGATCTTACTCTCTGCCGAATTTTGTGACGTTTTGGCAAAAGGCGTGGCTATTAAGGTGCTGAAAAGTCCGATTGTACTCTGTGGCAACAAAAGCTCCGGCAACATGACTCAGATCATCCTATCTTCTCGAAGTTGTACACATTTGAGGATACTTCAGCCCTGAAGACATCTACCAACTTATTTTATATCGTAGTAGTAGCGCCACCAACTGGTAAAAGCTAATACAAGTTATTTTCTTGGATGTTTTTCTCCGTGCAACTCAACAAGGTCGCCCTCATATATGCTCGGATGACTGTTTCGGCCATGAGGATGTCACAATACGAAATTCGTGATTTTTCGTGAAAAGTTGTGGGAGTGGCATTGCACTGTTCGGCAATAAAACAAAGCTGATTATGAGGTTCTAAATATGAACGACAACTCGTAAAACTTTACACACACATCAGGCCGAGCAAATTTATCAATATTTTATACGTTAGTTGTGCAGCTTTTTTGAAATGGCTCGCCATGGCCCTCGAGAAATGTTAAAAAAAAGCAGCTCTGGTTGAGTGTTTCACCTCGCTTTTTGTAAATTTTATGGAGTACAGTGAACCCTCGGTTATCGCGGTTAATGGGGACCGAGACCACCCGCGAAAACTGAAAATCCGCGAAGTAGCGGCGCACCTTCAAAAATGCTTAAAAAAAATATACAATATATATAATAAATATATATATATATATATATATATATATATATATATATATATATACGGGGAGAGAGAGAGTGAAATTCATGTTATAACAAAAAAACCAAATTATTATTAAAACGTATTATTTTTTTATTCCCCAGCCATTCTTTTTGTATTTATTTAATTACTCCGACTTTTACCTGCTGGTACGCCGTCCGGTGTGCCCTGTGAAATGAAAGGTGGCATTCTTTATTTATTTATTCATTTATTCATTCATAACTGACAGCCTCGCGCTCCGCTCGTGCCCGGGCAGAAGAGGTGCTCCAATTTGGCTTAACTGTGACACACGCCCGTCCTCCTCCCCCGGAGCTTCCATTCGGTTAAACTTAGGGGCCGCTTGGCACCGCCCGTGCCCGGGGAAGGTGCTCCTCTTCGGCTTACTGTGACGCGAGCATGCCCTCCTCCTCCGGAGCTTCCATTCGGTTAAACTTAGGGGCCGCTTGGAACCGCCCGTGCCCGGGGAAGGTGCTCCTCTTCGGCTTACTGTGACGCGAGCATGCCCTCCTCCTCCGGAGCTTCCATTCGGTTAAACTTAGGGGCCGCTTGGCACCGCCCGTGCCCGGGGAAGGTGCTCCTCTACGGCTTAACTGCCACGCACGCTGGCCGGAGCTCTGGTACGGTCCGAACCGCGCGAAACGTCGCCACCGATCGTGTCCGGGGGAACGTGCTCTTCTTCGTCCACTCTCCTCTTCGCCCACGCTCTTCTTCGGCGCACGCCGGCCGTCTAACCGCTCCAGCGCCCCGTCGTGCCGCTCGGCGAAACTACAATGCCCCCGAATATTTTTTAGACCCGCGAAGCACTGAACCCGCGAAAGGTGAACCTCGAAGTAGCGAGGGTTCACTGTATGTATAAGACCAAGACCTACAAAAAAGTCTCTTGGAGCAATGAGCTAGGTTTTACAGGAAGTCGGCCATTTTGAATTTACTTAAAAGGGGGCGGGTCTCCACAATGGACTTTGTGTAGAAATTATTATTGGGGCCCGAGCAGCGACCGCGGCGAGGTCCCTATTGTTTTTGTAGAAAATATTATTACTTTTATTATTATTATTATTATTATTATTATTATTATTAGGGCCTGAGCAGCGACCGCTGCGAAGTCCCTATTGTTTTTGTAGAAATTATTATTATTATTATTTTTCCGATTGTTCGATCGCATTTTTGACCCCCGAAACATGCACAAAAACTCACCAAACTTGGCAGTCTCATCGGGCATGGCGAAAAATTTGATATTTTTTAACGTCTAATATGAACAGGAAGTGAGTTATGAATTTTTGAAAGTCCGACTTTTGCCCTTTTTTGCATGTTTACAGGGGTCATTCTTTTGCACCCTGATCCTAAAGGCTTCATCTGATTGCCTTAAAGTTCTGTCTGGAGCATCTTAAGACCTGGGACAAACACTGGGGCTAAAATTTTTTGTTTCCGAAATACTATATGACGGGGGCGGGGCTTCAAAGTTTTCACTTAAGATTTCCTTCGCCGCAATGGACAAAATGCTTAATAACTCTCCTGCCCGTGCTGCTAAAAATCCAAAACTTCACATGTACATAAAGAGTCGGTACCTGAAGACATCTATATGTTTATATTCAGTTATACACCTTGCGCCAATCAATATAAATGTTTACATTTTGACGTACTGCACGGTGCCCTTTTAACGAATCCGACTGAAAATTGGCTAGAAAAGACTCAAGACATTGATCTTACTCTATCCCTATTTTTATGACTTTCCTTCAAAGGGCGTGGCTATTACGGTGCCGCAGAGTCTGATTATTCTCCGTGGCAACAAAAGTTCCTGCAAAATGATTCAGATGATCCATCTTCTGGAAATCTTTCACATTTGAGGATATTCAGGCCCTGAAGACGGCTGCCAACTTATTTTTGATCGCAGTGGTAGCGCCACCAACTGGTTAAAACAAATACAAATTATTTTCGTTGATGTTTTTCTCCGGGCAGGTTAACAAAATCTACCTTATATTTGCTCGGATGAGTGTTTAGGCCTTGAGCATGTCACAATACGAAAGTCTTTCGCCTTCTTCAGAGTGTCACATGATGGTGTCTTGTGACCCGTCTTTATCAGCTGATGTTCCATGAGGGCGTGACTTACCTGTCACAAGAATGAAGGCAAGTCACGCCCCCCGCTGTCCGTTCACTCCGCCAAGATGCTGGTCCAGGTGGTAGAGAGGATGAAGGCTCCCTTGTCTCTGTTCATGGTTTTTATGCCTCGCTTGCAGATCTCAATGGCCTCTCTGATCCAGCGCTGTTGTTTGTTCTCTTCTGTGCGGATGACCCTGCCCTTCTCCCGGTCCATGATGTGGTTTTCCCTTTTGCAGTGGTCAGTGATTGCTGATTTGTAATGTTCATGTTGTGCTTGTTCTTTTACTGCTCTGATTTTTTCATTTTTTTGACAGGTAAGTCACACCCTCATGGAACATCAGCTCAAGACACCATCATGCGACACTCTGAAGAAGGCGAAAGACTCGCCGAAACATGTCAGGTAAAAAATTAACCTAAAACATAATTGTCTGCTTTTAATGAATCAGTCAAATATCAATAATAAGAAGACAAAATGAACCTAATACAAATAAATGAATGCTTAATAACTCCCCTGCACATGCTCCTAAAAATCCAAACCTTCACCTGTAAATAAAACGTCCCGACCTGAAGACATCTTAATGTTATTATTTTGTTATACACACAGTGCCGCCAAGTGGAATCAAAAATTTGTTTTTATTTTAATTTTCACGTACTGCATGGTGCCCTTTTGACGAATCCGACTGAAAATTAGTCAGAAAAGACTTAAGACAATGATCTTACTCTCTGCCGAATTTTGTGACGTTTTGGCAAAAGGCGTGGCTATTAAGGTGCTGAAAAGTCCGATTGTACTCTGTGGCAACAAAAGCTCCGGCAACATGACTCAGATGATCCTATCTTCTCGAAGTTGTACACATTTGAGGATACTTCAGCCCTGAAGACATCTACCAACTTATTTTACATCGTAGTAGTAGCGCCACCAACTGGTAAAAGCTAATACAAGTTATTTTCTTGGATGTTTTTCTCCGTGCAACTCAACAAGGTCGCCCTCATATATGCTCGGATGACTGTTTCGGCCATGAGGATGTCACAATACGAAATTCGTGATTTTTCGTGAAAAGTTGTGGGAGTGGCATTGCACTGTTCAGCAATAAAACAAAGCTGATTATGAGGTTCTAAATATGAACGACAACTCGTAAAACTTTACACACACATCAGGCCGAGCAAATTTATCAATATTTTATACGTTAGTTGTGCAGCTTTTTTGAAATGGCTCGCCATGGCCCTCGAGAAATGTTAAAAAAAAGCAGCTCTGGTTGAGTGTTTCACCTCGCTTTTTGTAAATTTTATGGAGTACAGTGAACCCTCGGTTATCGCGGTTAATGGGGACCGAGACCACCCGCGAAAACTGAAAATCCGCGAAGTAGCGGCGCACCTTCAAAAATGCTTAAAAAAAATATACAATATATATAATAAATATATAAATATATATATATATATATATATATATATATATATATATATACGGGGAGAGAGAGAGTGAAATTCATGTTATAACAAAAAAAACAAATTATTATTAAAACGTATTATTTTTTTATTCCCCAGCCATTCTTTTTGTATTTATTTAATTACTCCGACTTTTACCTGCTGGTACGCCGTCCGGTGTGCCCTGTGAAATGAAAGGTGGCATTCTTTATTTATTTATTCATTTATACATTCATAACTGACAGCCTCGCGCTCCGCTCGTGCCCGGGCAGAAGAGGTGCTCCAATTTGGCTTAACTGTGACACACGCCCGTCCTCCTCCCCCGGAGCTTCCATTCGGTTAAACTTAGGGGCCGCTTGGCACCGCCCGTGCCCGGGGAAGGTGCTCCTCTTCGGCTTACTGTGACGCGAGCATGCCCTCCTCCTCCGGAGCTTCCATTCGGTTAAACTTAGGGGCCGCTTGGAACCGCCCGTGCCCGGGGAAGGTGCTCCTCTTCGGCTTACTGTGACGCGAGCATGCCCTCCTCCTCCGGAGCTTCCATTCGGTTAAACTTAGGGGCCGCTTGGCACTGCCCGTGCCCGGGGAAGGTGCTCCTCTACGGCTTAACTGCCACGCACGCTGGCCGGAGCTCTGGTACGGTCCGAACCGCGCGAAACGTCGCCACCGATCGTGTCCGGGGGAACGTGCTCTTCTTCGTCCACTCTCCTCTTCGCCCACGCTCTTCTTCGGCGCACGCCGGCCGTCTAACCGCTCCAGCGCCCCGTCGTGCCGCTCGGCGAAACTACAATGCGCCCGAATATTTTTTAGACCCGCGAAGCACTGAACCCGCGAAAGGTGAACCGCGAAGTAGCGAGGGTTCACTGTATGTATAAGACCAAGACCTACAAAAAAGTCTCTTGGAGCAATGAGCTAGGTTTTACAGGAAGTCGGCCATTTTGAATTTACTTAAAAGGGGGCGGGTCACCACAATGGACTTTGTGTAGAAATTATTATTGGGGCCCGAGCAGCGACCGCGGCGAGGTCCCTATTGTTTTTGTAGAAAATATTATTACTTTTATTATTATTATTATTATTATTATTAGGGCCTGAGCAGCGACCGCTGCGAAGTCCCTATTGTTTTTGTTGAAATTATTATTATTATTATTTTTCCGATTGTTCGATCGCATTTTTGACCCCTGAAACATGCACAAAAACTCACCAAACTTGGCAGTCTCATCGGGCATGGCGAAAAATTTGATATTTTAACGTCTAATATGAACAGGAAGTGAGTTATGAATTTTTGAAAGTCCGACTTTTGCCCTTTTTTGCATGTTTACAGGGGTCATTCTTTTGCACCCTGATCCTAAAGGCTTCATCTGATTGCCTTAAAATTCTGTCTGTAGCATCTGAAGACCTGGCACAAACACTGGGGCTAAAATTTTTTGTTTCCGAAATACTATATGACGGGGGCGGGGCATCAAAGTTTTCACTTAAGATTTCCTTCGCCGCAATGGACAAAATGCTTAATAACTCTCCTGCACATGCTGCTAAAAATCCAAAACTTCACATGTACATAAAGAGTCTGTACCTGAAGACATCTATATGTTTATATTCAGTTATACACCTTGCGCCAATCAATATCATTTTTTACATTTTGACGTACTGCACGGTGCCCTTTTAACGAATCTGATTGAAAATTGGCTAGAAAAGACTCAAGACATTGATCTTACTCTATCCCTATTTTTGTGACTTTCCTTCGAAGGGCGTGGCTATTACGGTGCCGCAGAGTCTGATTATTCTCCGTGGCAACAAAAGTTCCTGCAAAATGATTCAGATGATCCATCTTCTCGAAATTTTTCACATTTGAGGATATTCAGGCCCTGAAGACGGCTGCCAACTTATTTTTGATCGCAGTGGTAGCGCCACCAACTGGTTAAAACAAATACAAATCATTTTCGTTGATTTTTTTCTCCGGGCAGGTTAACAAAATCTACCTTACATTTGCTCGGATGAGTGTTTAGGCCTTGAGGATGTCACAATACGAAAGTCTTTCGCCTTCTTCAGAGTGTCACATGATGGTGTCTTGTGGCCCGTCTTTATCAGCTGATGTTCCATGAGGGCGTGACTTACCTGTCACAAGAATGAAGGCAAGTCACGCCCCCCGCTGTCCGTTCACTCCGCCAAAATGCTGCTCCAGGTGGTAGAGAGGATGAAGGCTCCCTTGTCTCTGTTCATGGTTTTTATGCCTCGCTTGCAGATCTCAATGGCCTCTCTGATCCAGCGCTGTTGTTTGTTCTCTTCGGTGCGGATGACCCTGCCCTTCTCCCGGTCCATGATGTGGTTTTCCCTTTTGCAGTGGTCAGTGATTGCTGATTTGTAATGTTCATGTTGTGCTTGTTCTTTTACTGCTCTGATTTTTCATTTTTTTGACAGGTAAGTCACACCCTCATGGAACATCAGCTGATAAAGACGGGTCTCAAGACACCATCATGCGACACTCTGAAGAAGGCGAAAGACTCGCCGAAACATGTCAGGTAAAAAATTAACCTAAAACATAATTGTCTGCTTTTAATGAATCAGTCAAATATCAATAATAAGAAGACAAAATGAACCTAATACAAATAAATGAATGCTTAATAACTCCCCTGCACATGCTCCTAAAAATCCAAACCTTCACCTGTAAATAAAACGTCCCGACCTGAAGACATCTTAATGTTATTATTTTGTTATACACACAGTGCCGCCAAGTGGAATCAAAAATTTGTTTTTATTTTAATTTTCACGTACTGCACGGTGCCCTTTTGACGAATCCGACTGAAAATTAGTCAGAAAAGACTCAAGACAATGATCTTACTCTCTGCCGAATTTTGTGACGTTTTGGCAAAAGGCGTGGCTATTAAGGTGCTGAAAAGTCCGATTGTACTCTGTGGCAACAAAAGCTCCGGCAACATGACTCAGATCATCCTATCTTCTCGAAGTTGTACACATTTGAGGATACTTCAGCCCTGAAGACATCTACCAACTTATTTTATATCGTAGTAGTAGCGCCACCAACTGGTAAAAGCTAATACAAGTTATTTTCTTGGATGTTTTTCTCCGTGCAACTCAACAAGGTCGCCCTCATATATGCTCGGATGACTGTTTCGGCCATGAGGATGTCACAATACGAAATTCGTGATTTTTCGTGAAAAGTTGTGGGAGTGGCATTGCACTGTTCGGCAATAAAACAAAGCTGATTATGAGGTTCTAAATATGAACGACAACTCGTAAAACTTTACACACACATCAGGCCGAGCAAATTTATCAATATTTTATACGTTAGTTGTGCAGCTTTTTTGAAATGGCTCGCCATGGCCCTCGAGAAATGTTAAAAAAAAGCAGCTCTGGTTGAGTGTTTCACCTCGCTTTTTGTAAATTTTATGGAGTACAGTGAACCCTCGGTTATCGCGGTTAATGGGGACCGAGACCACCCGCGAAAACTGAAAATCCGCGAAGTAGCGGCGCACCTTCAAAAATGCTTAAAAAAAATATACAATATATATAATAAATATATATATATATATATATATATATATATATATATGTATATATATATATATATATATATATATACGGGGAGAGAGAGAGTGAAATTCATGTTATAACAAAAAAACCAAATTATTATTAAAACGTATTATTTTTTTATTCCCCAGCCATTCTTTTTGTATTTATTTAATTACTCCGACTTTTACCTGCTGGTACGCCGTCCGGTGTGCCCTGTGAAATGAAAGGTGGCATTCTTTATTTATTTATTCATTTATTCATTCATAACTGACAGCCTCGCGCTCAGCTCGTGCCCGGGCAGAAGAGGTGCTCCAATTTGGCTTAACTGTGACACACGCCCGTCCTCCTCCCCCGGAGCTTCCATTCGGTTAAACTTAGGGGCCGCTTGGCACCGCCCGTGCCCGGGGAAGGTGCTCCTCTTCGGCTTACTGTGACGCGAGCATGCCCTCCTCCTCCGGAGCTTCCATTCGGTTAAACTTAGGGGCCGCTTGGAACCGCCCGTGCCCGGGGAAGGTGCTCCTCTTCGGCTTACTGTGACGCGAGCATGCCCTCCTCCTCCGGAGCTTCCATTCGGTTAAACTTAGGGGCCGCTTGGCACCGCCCGTGCCCGGGGAAGGTGCTCCTCTACGGCTTAACTGCCACGCACGCTGGCCGGAGCTCTGGTACGGTCCGAACCGCGCGAAACGTCGCCACCGATCGTGTCCGGGGGAACGTGCTCTTCTTCGTCCACTCTCCTCTTCGCCCACGCTCTTCTTCGGCGCACGCCGGCCGTCTAACCGCTCCAGCGCCCCGTCGTGCCGCTCGGCGAAACTACAATGCCCCCGAATATTTTTTAGACCCGCGAAGCACTGAACCTGCGAAAGGTGAACCGCGAAGTAGCGAGGGTTCACTGTATGTATAAGACCAAGACCTACAAAAAAGTCTCTTGGAGCAATGAGCTAGGTTTTACAGGAAGTCGGCCATTTTGAATTTACTTAAAAGGGGGCGGGTCACCACAATGGACTTTGTGTAGAAATTATTATTGGGGCCCGAGCAGCGACCGCGGCGAGGTCCCTATTGTTTTTGTAGAAAATATTATTACTTTTATTATTATTATTATTATTATTATTAGGGCCTGAGCAACGACCGCTGCGAAGTCCCTATTGTTTTTGTAGAAATTATTATTATTATTTTTCCGATTGTTCGATCGCATTTTTGACCCCCGAAACATGCACAAAAACTCACCAAACCTGGCAGTCTCATCGGGCATGGCGAAAAATTTGATATTTTAACGTCTAATATGAACAGGAAGTGAGTTATGAATTTTTGAAAGTCCGACTTTTGCCCTTTTTTGCATGTTTACAGGGGTCATTCTTTTGCACCCTGATCCTAAAGGCTTCATCTGATTGCCTTAAAATTCTGTCTGTAGCATCTGAAGACCTGGGACAAACACTGGGGCTAAAATTTTTTGTTTCCGAAATACTATATGACGGGGGCGGGGCATCAAAGTTTTCACTTAAGATTTCCTTCGCCGCAATGGACAAAATGCTTAATAACTCTCCTGCACATGCTGCTAAAAATCCAAAACTTCACATGTACATAAAGAGTCTGTACCTGAAGACATCTATATGTTTATATTCAGTTATACACCTTGCGCCAATCAATATCATTTTTTACATTTTGACGTACTGCACGGTGCCCTTTTAACGAATCTGATTGAAAATTGGCTAGAAAAGACTCAAGACATTGATCTTACTCTATCCCTATTTTTGTGACTTTCCTTCGAAGGGCGTGGCTATTACGGTGCCGCAGAGTCTGATTATTCTCCGTGGCAACAAAAGTTCCTGCAAAATGATTCAGATGATCCATCTTCTCGAAATTTTTCACATTTGAGGATATTCAGGCCCTGAAGACGGCTGCCAACTTATTTTTGATCGCAGTGGTAGCGCCACCAACTGGTTAAAACAAATATAAATTATTTTCGTTGATGTTTTTCTCCGGGCATGTTAACAAAATCTACCTTATATTTGCTCGGATGAGTGTTTAGGCCTTGAGCATGTCACAATACGAAAGTCTTTCGCCTTCTTCAGAGTGTCACATGATGGTGTCTTGTGACCCGCCTTTATCAGCTGATGTTCCATGAGGGCGTGACTTACCTGTCACAAGAATGAAGGCAAGTCACGCCCCCGCTGTCCGTTCACTCCGCCAAGATGCTGGTCCAGGTGGTAGAGAGGATGAAGGCTCCCTTGTCTCTGTTCATGGTTTTTATGCCTCGCTTGCAGATCTCAATGGCCTCTCTGATCCAGCGCTGTTGTTTGTTCTCTTCTGTGCGGATGACCCTGCCCTTCTCCCGGTCCATGATGTGGTTTTCCCTTTTGCAGTGGTCAGTGATTGCTGATTTGTAATGTTCATGTTGTGCTTGTTCTTTTACTGCTCTGATTTTTTTCATTTTTTTGACAGGTAAGTCACACCCTCATGGAACATCAGCTCAAGACACCATCATGCGACACTCTGAAGTAGGCGAAAGACTCGCCGAAACATGTCAGGTAAAAAATTAACCTAAAACATAATTGTCTGCTTTTAATGAATCAGTCAAATATCAATAATAAGAAGACAAAATGAACCTAATACAAATAAATGAATGCTTAATAACTCCCCTGCACATGCTCCTAAAAATCCAAACCTTCACCTGTAAATAAAACGTCCCGACCTGAAGACATCTTAATGTTATTATTTTGTTATACACACAGTGCCGCCAAGTGGAATAAAAAATTTGTTTTTATTTTAATTGTCACGTACTGCACGGTGCCCTTTCGACGAATCCGACTGAAAATTAGTCAGAAAAGACTCAAGACAATGATCTTACTCTCTGCCGAATTTTGTGACGTTTTGGCAAAAGGCGTGGCTATTACGGTGCTGAAAAGTCCGATTGTACTCTGTGGCAACAAAAGCTCCAGCAACATGACTCAGATGATCCTATCTTCTCGAAGTTGCACACATTTGAGGATACTTCAGCCCTGAAGACATCTACCAACTTATTTTTCATCGTAGTAGTAGCGCCCCCAACTGGTAAAAGCTAATACAAGTTATTTTCTTGGATGTTTTTCTCCGTGCAACTCAACAAGGTCGCCCTCATATATGCTCGGATGACTGTTTCGGCCATGAGGATGTCACAATACGAAATTCGTCCTTTTTCATGAAAAGTTGTGGGAGTGGCATTGCACTGTTCGGCAATAAAACAAAGCTGATTATGAGGTTCTAAATATGAACGACAACTCGTGAAACTTTACACACACATCAGGCCGAGCAAATTTATCAATATTTTATACGTTAGTTGTGCAGCTTTTTTGAAATGGCTCGCCATGGCCCTCGAGAAATGTTAAAAAAAAGCAGCTCTGGTTGAGTGTTTCACCTCGCTTTTTGTAAATTTTATGGAGTACAGTGAACCCTCGGTTATCGCGGTTAATGGGGACCGAGACCACCCGCGAAAACTGAAAATCCGCGAAGTAGCGGCGCACCTTCAAAAATGCTTAAAAAAAATATACAATATATATAATAAATATATATATATATATATATATATATATATATGTATATATATATATATATATATATATATACGGGGAGAGAGAGAGTGAAATTCATGTTATAACAAAAAAACCAAATTATTATTAAAACGTATTATTTTTTTATTCCCCAGCCATTCTTTTTGTATTTATTTAATTACTCCGACTTTTACCTGCTGGTACGCCGTCCGGTGTGCCCTGTGAAATGAAAGGTGGCATTCTTTATTTATTTATTCATTTATTCATTCATAACTGACAGCCTCGCGCTCAGCTCGTGCCCGGGCAGAAGAGGTGCTCCAATTTGGCTTAACTGTGACACACGCCCGTCCTCCTCCCCCGGAGCTTCCATTCGGTTAAACTTAGGGGCCGCTTGGCACCGCCCGTGCCCGGGGAAGGTGCTCCTCTTCGGCTTACTGTGACGCGAGCATGCCCTCCTCCTCCGGAGCTTCCATTCGGTTAAACTTAGGGGCCGCTTGGAACCGCCCGTGCCCGGGGAAGGTGCTCCTCTTCGGCTTACTGTGACGCGAGCATGCCCTCCTCCTCCGGAGCTTCCATTCGGTTAAACTTAGGGGCCGCTTGGCACCGCCCGTGCCCGGGGAAGGTGCTCCTCTACGGCTTAACTGCCACGCACGCTGGCCGGAGCTCTGGTACGGTCCGAACCGCGCGAAACGTCGCCACCGATCGTGTCCGGGGGAACGTGCTCTTCTTCGTCCACTCTCCTCTTCGCCCACGCTCTTCTTCGGCGCACGCCGGCCGTCTAACCGCTCCAGCGCCCCGTCGTGCCGCTCGGCGAAACTACAATGCCCCCGAATATTTTTTAGACCCGCGAAGCACTGAACCTGCGAAAGGTGAACCGCGAAGTAGCGAGGGTTCACTGTATGTATAAGACCAAGACCTACAAAAAAGTCTCTTGGAGCAATGAGCTAGGTTTTACAGGAAGTCGGCCATTTTGAATTTACTTAAAAGTGGGCGGGTCACCACAATGGACTTTGTGTAGAAATTATTATTGGGGCCCGAGCAGCGACCGCGGCGAGGTCCCTATTGTTTTTGTAGAAAATATTATTACTTTTATTATTATTATTATTATTATTATTAGGGCCTGAGCAGCGACCGCTGCGAAGTCCCTATTGTTTTTGTAGAAATTATTATTATTATTTTTCCGATTGTTCGATCGCATTTTTGACCCCCGAAACATGCACAAAAACTCACCAAACCTGGCAGTCTCATCGGGCATGGCGAAAAATTTGATATTTTAACGTCTAATATGAACAGGAAGTGAGTTATGAATTTTTGAAAGTCCGACTTTTGCCCTTTTTTGCATGTTTACAGGGGTCATTCTTTTGCACCCTGATCCTAAAGGCTTCATCTGATTGCCTTAAAATTCTGTCTGTAGCATCTGAAGACCTGGGACAAACACTGGGGCTAAAATTTTTTGTTTCCGAAATACTATATGACGGGGGCGGGGCATCAAAGTTTTCACTTAAGATTTCCTTCGCCGCAATGGACAAAATGCTTAATAACTCTCCTGCACATGCTGCTAAAAATCCAAAACTTCACATGTACATAAAGAGTCTGTACCTGAAGACATCTATATGTTTATATTCAGTTATACACCTTGCGCCAATCAATATCATTTTTTACATTTTGACGTACTGCACGGTGCCCTTTTAACGAATCTGATTGAAAATTGGCTAGAAAAGACTCAAGACATTGATCTTACTCTATCCCTATTTTTGTGACTTTCCTTCGAAGGGCGTGGCTATTACGGTGCCGCAGAGTCTGATTATTCTCCGTGGCAACAAAAGTTCCTGCAAAATGATTCAGATGATCCATCTTCTCGAAATTTTTCACATTTGAGGATATTCAGGCCCTGAAGACGGCTGCCAACTTATTTTTGATCGCAGTGGTAGCGCCACCAACTGGTTAAAACAAATACAAATCATTTTCGTTGATTTTTTTCTCCGGGCAGGTTAACAAAATCTACCTTACATTTGCTCGGATGAGTGTTTAGGCCTTGAGGATGTCACAATACGAAAGTCTTTCGCCTTCTTCAGAGTGTCACATGATGGTGTCTTGTGGCCCGTCTTTATCAGCTGATGTTCCATGAGGGCGTGACTTACCTGTCACAAGAATGAAGGCAAGTCACGCCCCCCGCTGTCCGTTCACTCCGCCAAAATGCTGCTCCAGGTGGTAGAGAGGATGAAGGCTCCCTTGTCTCTGTTCATGGTTTTTATGCCTCGCTTGCAGATCTCAATGGCCTCTCTGATCCAGCGCTGTTGTTTGTTCTCTTCGGTGCGGATGACCCTGCCCTTCTCCCGGTCCATGATGTGGTTTTCCCTTTTGCAGTGGTCAGTGATTGCTGATTTGTAATGTTCATGTTGTGCTTGTTCTTTTACTGCTCTGATTTTTCATTTTTTTGACAGGTAAGTCACACCCTCATGGAACATCAGCTGATAAAGACGGGTCTCAAGACACCATCATGCGACACTCTGAAGAAGGCGAAAGACTCGCCGAAACATGTCAGGTAAAAAATTAACCTAAAACATAATTGTCTGCTTTTAATGAATCAGTCAAATATCAATAATAAGAAGACAAAATGAACCTAATACAAATAAATGAATGCTTAATAACTCCCCTGCACATGCTCCTAAAAATCCAAACCTTCACCTGTAAATAAAACGTCCCGACCTGAAGACATCTTAATGTTATTATTTTGTTATACACACAGTGCCGCCAAGTGGAATCAAAAATTTGTTTTTATTTAAATTTTCACGTACTGCACGGTGCCCTTTTGACGAATCCGACTGAAAATTAGTCAGAAAAGACTCAAGACAATGATCTTACTCTCTGCCGAATTTTGTGACGTTTTGGCAAAAGGCGTGGCTATTAAGGTGCTGAAAAGTCCGATTGTACTCTGTGGCAACAAAAGCTCCGGCAACATGACTCAGATCATCCTATCTTCTCGAAGTTGTACACATTTGAGGATACTTCAGCCCTGAAGACATCTACCAACTTATTTTATATCGTAGTAGTAGCGCCACCAACTGGTAAAAGCTAATACAAGTTATTTTCTTGGATGTTTTTCTCCGTGCAACTCAACAAGGTCGCCCTCATATATGCTCGGATGACTGTTTCGGCCATGAGGATGTCACAATACGAAATTCGTGATTTTTCGTGAAAAGTTGTGGGAGTGGCATTGCACTGTTCGGCAATAAAACAAAGCTGATTATGAGGTTCTAAATATGAACGACAACTCGTAAAACTTTACACACACATCAGGCCGAGCAAATTTATCAATATTTTATACGTTAGTTGTGCAGCTTTTTTGAAATGGCTCGCCATGGCCCTCGAGAAATGTTAAAAAAAAGCAGCTCTGGTTGAGTGTTTCACCTCGCTTTTTGTAAATTTTATGGAGTACAGTGAACCCTCGGTTATCGCGGTTAATGGGGACCGAGACCACCCGCGAAAACTGAAAATCCGCGAAGTAGCGGCGCACCTTCAAAAATGCTTAAAAAAAATATACAATATATATAATAAATATATATATATATATATATATATATATATATATATATATATATATATATATATATACGGGGAGAGAGAGAGTGAAATTCATGTTATAACAAAAAAACCAAATTATTATTAAAACGTATTATTTTTTTATTCCCCAGCCATTCTTTTTGTATTTATTTAATTACTCCGACTTTTACCTGCTGGTACGCCGTCCGGTGTGCCCTGTGAAATGAAAGGTGGCATTCTTTATTTATTTATTCATTTATTCATTCATAACTGACAGCCTCGCGCTCAGCTCGTGCCCGGGCAGAAGAGGTGCTCCAATTTGGCTTAACTGTGACACACGCCCGTCCTCCTCCCCCGGAGCTTCCATTCGGTTAAACTTAGGGGCCGCTTGGCACCGCCCGTGCCCGGGGAAGGTGCTCCTCTTCGGCTTACTGTGACGCGAGCATGCCCTCCTCCTCCGGAGCTTCCATTCGGTTAAACTTAGGGGCCGCTTGGAACCGCCCGTGCCCGGGGAAGGTGCTCCTCTTCGGCTTACTGTGACGCGAGCATGCCCTCCTCCTCCGGAGCTTCCATTCGGTTAAACTTAGGGGCCGCTTGGCACCGCCCGTGCCCGGGGAAGGTGCTCCTCTACGGCTTAACTGCCACGCACGCTGGCCGGAGCTCTGGTACGGTCCGAACCGCGCGAAACGTCGCCACCGATCGTGTCCGGGGGAACGTGCTCTTCTTCGTCCACTCTCCTCTTCGCCCACGCTCTTCTTCGGCGCACGCCGGCCGTCTAACCGCTCCAGCGCCCCGTCGTGCCGCTCGGCGAAACTACAATGCCCCCGAATATTTTTTAGACCCGCGAAGCACTGAACCTGCGAAAGGTGAACCGCGAAGTAGCGAGGGTTCACTGTATGTATAAGACCAAGACCTACAAAAAAGTCTCTTGGAGCAATGAGCTAGGTTTTACAGGAAGTCGGCCATTTTGAATTTACTTAAAAGGGGGCGGGTCACCACAATGGACTTTGTGTAGAAATTATTATTGGGGCCCGAGCAGCGACCGCGGCGAGGTCCCTATTGTTTTTGTAGAAAATATTATTACTTTTATTATTATTATTATTATTATTATTAGGGCCTGAGCAGCGACCGCTGTTTTTGTAGAAATTATTATTATTATTTTTCCGATTGTTCGATCGCATTTTTGACCCCCGAAACATGCACAAAAACTCACCAAACCTGGCAGTCTCATCGGGCATGGCGAAAAATTTGATATTTTAACGTCTAATATGAACAGGAAGTGAGTTATGAATTTTTGAAAGTCCGACTTTTGCCCTTTTTTGCATGTTTACAGGGGTCATTCTTTTGCACCCTGATCCTAAAGGCTTCATCTGATTGCCTTAAAATTCTGTCTGTAGCATCTGAAGACCTGGGACAAACACTGGGGCTAAAATTTTTTGTTTCCGAAATACTATATGACGGGGGCGGGGCATCAAAGTTTTCACTTAAGATTTCCTTCGCCGCAATGGACAAAATGCTTAATAACTCTCCTGCACATGCTGCTAAAAATCCAAAACTTCACATGTACATAAAGAGTCTGTACCTGAAGACATCTATATGTTTATATTCAGTTATACACCTTGCGCCAATCAATATCATTTTTTACATTTTGACGTACTGCACGGTGCCCTTTTAACGAATCTGATTGAAAATTGGCTAGAAAAGACTCAAGACATTGATCTTACTCTATCCCTATTTTTGTGACTTTCCTTCGAAGGGCGTGGCTATTACGGTGCCGCAGAGTCTGATTATTCTCCGTGGCAACAAAAGTTCCTGCAAAATGATTCAGATGATCCATCTTCTCGAAATTTTTCACATTTGAGGATATTCAGGCCCTGAAGACGGCTGCCAACTTATTTTTGATCGCAGTGGTAGCGCCACCAACTGGTTAAAACAAATACAAATCATTTTCGTTGATTTTTTTCTCCGGGCAGGTTAACAAAATCTACCTTACATTTGCTCGGATGAGTGTTTAGGCCTTGAGGATGTCACAATACGAAAGTCTTTCGCCTTCTTCAGAGTGTCACATGATGGTGTCTTGTGGCCCGTCTTTATCAGCTGATGTTCCATGAGGGCGTGACTTACCTGTCACAAGAATGAAGGCAAGTCACGCCCCCCGCTGTCCGTTCACTCCGCCAAAATGCTGCTCCAGGTGGTAGAGAGGATGAAGGCTCCCTTGTCTCTGTTCATGGTTTTTATGCCTCGCTTGCAGATCTCAATGGCCTCTCTGATCCAGCGCTGTTGTTTGTTCTCTTCGGTGCGGATGACCCTGCCCTTCTCCCGGTCCATGATGTGGTTTTCCCTTTTGCAGTGGTCAGTGATTGCTGATTTGTAATGTTCATGTTGTGCTTGTTCTTTTACTGCTCTGATTTTTCATTTTTTTGACAGGTAAGTCACACCCTCATGGAACATCAGCTGATAAAGACGGGTCTCAAGACACCATCATGCGACACTCTGAAGAAGGCGAAAGACTCGCCGAAACATGTCAGGTAAAAAATTAACCTAAAACATAATTGTCTGCTTTTAATGAATCAGTCAAATATCAATAATAAGAAGACAAAATGAACCTAATACAAATAAATGAATGCTTAATAACTCCCCTGCACATGCTCCTAAAAATCCAAACCTTCACCTGTAAATAAAACGTCCCGACCTGAAGACATCTTAATGTTATTATTTTGTTATACACACAGTGCCGCCAAGTGGAATCAAAAATTTGTTTTTATTTAAATTTTCACGTACTGCACGGTGCCCTTTTGACGAATCCGACTGAAAATTAGTCAGAAAAGACTCAAGACAATGATCTTACTCTCTGCCGAATTTTGTGACGTTTTGGCAAAAGGCGTGGCTATTAAGGTGCTGAAAAGTCCGATTGTACTCTGTGGCAACAAAAGCTCCGGCAACATGACTCAGATCATCCTATCTTCTCGAAGTTGTACACATTTGAGGATACTTCAGCCCTGAAGACATCTACCAACTTATTTTATATCGTAGTAGTAGCGCCACCAACTGGTAAAAGCTAATACAAGTTATTTTCTTGGATGTTTTTCTCCGTGCAACTCAACAAGGTCGCCCTCATATATGCTCGGATGACTGTTTCGGCCATGAGGATGTCACAATACGAAATTCGTGATTTTTCGTGAAAAGTTGTGGGAGTGGCATTGCACTGTTCGGCAATAAAACAAAGCTGATTATGAGGTTCTAAATATGAACGACAACTCGTAAAACTTTACACACACATCAGGCCGAGCAAATTTATCAATATTTTATACGTTAGTTGTGCAGCTTTTTTGAAATGGCTCGCCATGGCCCTCGAGAAATGTTAAAAAAAAGCAGCTCTGGTTGAGTGTTTCACCTCGCTTTTTGTAAATTTTATGGAGTACAGTGAACCCTCGCTTATCGCGGTTAATGGGGACCGAGACCACCCGCGAAAACTGAAAATCCGCGAAGTAGCGGCGCACCTTCAAAAATGCTTAAAAAAAATATACAATATATATAATAAATATATATATATATATATATATATATATATATATATATATATATATATACGGGGAGAGAGAGAGTGAAATTCATGTTATAACAAAAAAACCAAATTATTATTAAAACGTATTATTTTTTTATTCCCCAGCCATTCTTTTTGTATTTATTTAATTACTCCGACTTTTACCTGCTGGTACGCCGTCCGGTGTGCCCTGTGAAATGAAAGGTGGCATTCTTTATTTATTTATTCATTTATTCATTCATAACTGACAGCCTCGCGCTCCGCTCGTGCCCGGGCAGAAGAGGTGCTCCAATTTGGCTTAACTGTGACACACGCCCGTCCTCCTCCGTCCGGAGCTTCCATTCGGTTAAACTTAGGGGCCGCTTGGCACCGCCCGTGCCCGGGGAAGGTGCTCCTCTTCGGCTTACTGTGACGCGAGCATGCCCTCCTCCTCCGGAGCTTCCATTCGGTTAAACTTAGGGGCCGCTTGGAACCGCCCGTGCCCGGGGAAGGTGCTCCTCTTCGGCTTACTGTGACGCGAGCATGCCCTCCTCCTCCGGAGCTTCCATTCGGTTAAACTTAGGGGCCGCTTGGCACCGCCCGTGCCCGGGGAAGGTGCTCCTCTACGGCTTAACTGCCACGCACGCTGGCCGGAGCTCTGGTACGGTCCGAACCGCGCGAAACGTCGCCACCGATCGTGTCCGGGGGAACGTGCTCTTCTTCGTCCACTCTCCTCTTCGCCCACGCTCTTCTTCGGCGCACGCCGGCCGTCTAACCGCTCCAGCGCCCCGTCGTGCCGCTCGGCGAAACTACAATGCCCCCGAATATTTTTTAGACCCGCGAAGCACTGAACCTGCGAAAGGTGAACCGCGAAGTAGCGAGGGTTCACTGTATGTATAAGACCAAGACCTACAAAAAAGTCTCTTGGAGCAATGAGCTAGGTTTTACAGGAAGTCGGCCATTTTGAATTTACTTAAAAGGGGGCGGGTCACCACAATGGACTTTGTGTAGAAATTATTATTGGGGCCCGAGCAGCGACCGCGGCGAGGTCCCTATTGTTTTTGTAGAAAATATTATTACTTTTATTATTATTATTATTATTATTATTAGGGCCTGAGCAGCGACCGCTGCGAAGTCCCTATTGTTTTTGTAGAAATTATTATTATTATTTTTCCGATTGTTCGATCGCATTTTTGACCCCCGAAACATGCACAAAAACTCACCAAACCTGGCAGTCTCATCGGGCATGGCGAAAAATTTGATATTTTAACGTCTAATATGAACAGGAAGTGAGTTATGAATTTTTGAAAGTCCGACTTTTGCCCTTTTTTGCATGTTTACAGGGGTCATTCTTTTGCACCCTGATCCTAAAGGCTTCATCTGATTGCCTTAAAATTCTGTCTGTAGCATCTGAAGACCTGGGACAAACACTGGGGCTAAAATTTTTTGTTTCCGAAATACTATATGACGGGGGCGGGGCATCAAAGTTTTCACTTAAGATTTCCTTCGCCGCAATGGACAAAATGCTTAATAACTCTCCTGCACATGCTGCTAAAAATCCAAAACTTCACATGTACATAAAGAGTCTGTACCTGAAGACATCTATATGTTTATATTCAGTTATACACCTTGCGCCAATCAATATCATTTTTTACATTTTGACGTACTGCACGGTGCCCTTGTAACGAATCTGATTGAAAATTGGCTAGAAAAGACTCAAGACATTGATCTTACTCTGTCCCTATTTTTGTGACTTTCCTTCGAAGGGCGTGGCTATTACGGTGCCGCAGAGTCTGATTATTCTCCGTGGCAACAAAAGTTCCTGCAAAATGATTCAGATGATCCATCTTCTCGAAATTTTTCACATTTGAGGATATTCAGGCCCTGAAGACGGCTGCCAACTTATTTTTGATCGCAGTGGTAGCGCCACCAACTGGTTAAAACAAATATAAATTATTTTCGTTGATGTTTTTCTCCGGGCATGTTAACAAAATCTACCTTATATTTGCTCGGATGAGTGTTTAGGCCTTGAGCATGTCACAATACGAAAGTCTTTCGCCTTCTTCAGAGTGTCACATGATGGTGTCTTGTGACCCGCCTTTATCAGCTGATGTTCCATGAGGGCGTGACTTACCTGTCACAAGAATGAAGGCAAGTCACGCCCCCGCTGTCCGTTCACTCCGCCAAGATGCTGGTCCAGGTGGTAGAGAGGATGAAGGCTCCCTTGTCTCTGTTCATGGTTTTTATGCCTCGCTTGCAGATCTCAATGGCCTCTCTGATCCAGCGCTGTTGTTTGTTCTCTTCTGTGCGGATGACCCTGCCCTTCTCCCGGTCCATGATGTGGTTTTCCCTTTTGCAGTGGTCAGTGATTGCTGATTTGTAATGTTCATGTTGTGCTTGTTCTTTTACTGCTCTGATTTTTTTCATTTTTTTGACAGGTAAGTCACACCCTCATGGAACATCAGCTCAAGACACCATCATGCGACACTCTGAAGTAGGCGAAAGACTCGCCGAAACATGTCAGGTAAAAAATTAACCTAAAACATAATTGTCTGCTTTTAATGAATCAGTCAAATATCAATAATAAGAAGACAAAATGAACCTAATACAAATAAATGAATGCTTAATAACTCCCCTGCACATGCTCCTAAAAATCCAAACCTTCACCTGTAAATAAAACGTCCCGACCTGAAGACATCTTAATGTTATTATTTTGTTATACACACAGTGCCGCCAAGTGGAATCAAAAATTTGTTTTTATTTTAATTGTCACGTACTGCACGGTGCCCTTTCGACGAATCCGACTGAAAATTAGTCAGAAAAGACTCAAGACAATGATCTTACTCTCTGCCGAATTTTGTGACGTTTTGGCAAAAGGCGTGGCTATTACGGTGCTGAAAAGTCCGATTGTACTCTGTGGCAACAAAAGCTCCAGCAACATGACTCAGATGATCCTATCTTCTCGAAGTTGCACACATTTGAGGATACTTCAGCCCTGAAGACATCTACCAACTTATTTTTCATCGTAGTAGTAGCGCCCCCAACTGGTAAAAGCTAATACAAGTTATTTTCTTGGATGTTTTTCTCCGTGCAACTCAACAAGGTCGCCCTCATATATGCTCGGATGACTGTTTCGGCCATGAGGATGTCACAATACGAAATTCGTCCTTTTTCATGAAAAGTTGTGGGAGTGGCATTGCACTGTTCGGCAATAAAACAAAGCTGATTATGAGGTTCTAAATATGAACGACAACTCGTGAAACTTTACACACACATCAGGCCGAGCAAATTTATCAATATTTTATACGTTAGTTGTGCAGCTTTTTTGAAATGGCTCGCCATGGCCCTCGAGAAATGTTCAAAAAAGCAGCCCTGGTTGAGTGTTTCACCTCGCTTTTTGTAAATTTTATGGAGTACAGTGAACCCTCGGTTATCGCGGTTAATGGGGACCGAGACCACCCGCGAAAACTGAAAATCCGCGAAGTAGCGGCGCACCTTCAAAAATGCTTAAAAAAAATATATAATAAATATATAAATATATATATATATATATATATATATATATATATATATATATATATATATATATATATATATATATATATATATATATATATATATATATACGGGGGGAGAGAGAGAGTGAAATTCATGTTATAACAAAAAAAACAAATTATTATTAAAACTTATTATTTTTTTATTCCCCAACCATTCTTTTTGTATTTATTTAATTACTCCGACTTTTACCTGCTGGTACGCCGTCCGGTGTGCCCTGTGAAATGAAAGGTGGCATTCTTTATTTATTTATTCATTTATTCATTCATAACTGACAGCCTCGCGCTCCGCTTGTGCCCGGCAGAAGAGGTGCTCCAATTCGGCTTAACTGTGACACACGCCCGCCCTCCTCCCCCGGAGCTTCCATTCGGTTAAACTTAGGGGCCGCTTGGCACCGCCCGTGCCCGGGGAAGGTGCTCCTCTTCGGCTTACTGTGACGCGAGCATGCCCTCCTCCTCCGGAGCTTCCATTCGGTTAAACTTAGGGGCCGCTTGGAACCGCCCGTGCCCGGGGAAGGTGCTCCTCTTCGGCTTACTGTGACGCGAGCATGCCCTCCTCCTCCGGAGCTTCCATTCGGTTAAACTCAGGGGCCGCTTGGAACCGCCCGTGCCCGGGGAAGGTGCTCCTCTACGGCTTAACTGCCACGCACGCCGGCCGGAGCTCTGGTACGGTCCGAACCGCGCGAAACGTCGCCACCGATCGTGTCCGGGGGAACGTGCTCTTCTTCGTCCACTCTCCTCTTCGCCCACGCTCTTCTTCGGCGCACGCCGGCCGTCTAACCGCTCCAGCGCCCCGTCGTGCCGCTCGGCGAAACTACAATGCCCCCGAATATTTTTTAGACCCGCGAAGCACTGAACCCGCGAAAGGTGAACCTCGAAGTAGCGAGGGTTCACTGTATGTATAAGACCAAGACCTACAAAAAAGTCTCTTGGAGCAATGAGCTAGGTTTTACAGGAAGTCGGCCATTTTGAATTTACTTAAAAGGGGGCGGGTCTCCACAATGGACTTTGTGTAGAAATTATTATTGGGGCCCGAGCAGCGACCGCGGCGAGGTCCCTATTGTTTTTGTAGAAAATATTATTACTTTTATTATTATTATTATTATTATTATTATTATTATTAGGGCCTGAGCAGCGACCGCTGCGAAGTCCCTATTGTTTTTGTAGAAATTATTATTATTATTATTTTTCCGATTGTTCGATCGCATTTTTGACCCCCGAAACATGCACAAAAACTCACCAAACTTGGCAGTCTCATCGGGCATGGCGAAAAATTTGATATTTTTTAACGTCTAATATGAACAGGAAGTGAGTTATGAATTTTTGAAAGTCCGACTTTTGCCCTTTTTTGCATGTTTACAGGGGTCATTCTTTTGCACCCTGATCCTAAAGGCTTCATCTGATTGCCTTAAAGTTCTGTCTGGAGCATCTTAAGACCTGGGACAAACACTGGGGCTAAAATTTTTTGTTTCCGAAATACTATATGACGGGGGCGGGGCTTCAAAGTTTTCACTTAAGATTTCCTTCGCCGCAATGGACAAAATGCTTAATAACTCTCCTGCCCGTGCTGCTAAAAATCCAAAACTTCACATGTACATAAAGAGTCGGTACCTGAAGACATCTATATGTTTATATTCAGTTATACACCTTGCGCCAATCAATATAAATGTTTACATTTTGACGTACTGCACGGTGCCCTTTTAACGAATCCGACTGAAAATTGGCTAGAAAAGACTCAAGACATTGATCTTACTCTATCCCTATTTTTATGACTTTCCTTCAAAGGGCGTGGCTATTACGGTGCCGCAGAGTCTGATTATTCTCCGTGGCAACAAAAGTTCCTGCAAAATGATTCAGATGATCCATCTTCTGGAAATCTTTCACATTTGAGGATATTCAGGCCCTGAAGACGGCTGCCAACTTATTTTTGATCGCAGTGGTAGCGCCACCAACTGGTTAAAACAAATACAAATTATTTTCGTTGATGTTTTTCTCCGGGCAGGTTAACAAAATCTACCTTATATTTGCTCGGATGAGTGTTTAGGCCTTGAGCATGTCACAATACGAAAGTCTTTCGCCTTCTTCAGAGTGTCACATGATGGTGTCTTGTGACCCGTCTTTATCAGCTGATGTTCCATGAGGGCGTGACTTACCTGTCACAAGAATGAAGGCAAGTCACGCCCCCCGGTGTCCGTTCACTCCGCCAAGATGCTGGTCCAGGTGGTAGAGAGGATGAAGGCTCCCTTGTCTCTGTTCATGGTTTTTATGCCTCGCTTGCAGATCTCAATGGCCTCTCTGATCCAGCGCTGTTGTTTGTTCTCTTCTGTGCGGATGACCCTGCCCTTCTCCCGGTCCATGATGTGGTTTTCCCTTTTGCAGTGGTCAGTGATTGCTGATTTGTAATGTTCATGTTGTGCTTGTTCTTTTACTGCTCTGATTTTTTCATTTTTTTGACAGGTAAGTCACACCCTCATGGAACATCAGCTCAAGACACCATCATGCGACACTCTGAAGAAGGCGAAAGACTCGCCGAAACATGTCAGGTAAAAAATTAACCTAAAACATAATTGTCTGCTTTTAATGAATCAGTCAAATATCAATAATAAGAAGACAAAATGAACCTAATACAAATAAATGAATGCTTAATAACTCCCCTGCACATGCTCCTAAAAATCCAAACCTTCACCTGTAAATAAAACGTCCCGACCTGAAGACATCTTAATGTTATTATTTTGTTATACACACAGTGCCGCCAAGTGGAATCAAAAATTTGTTTTTATTTTAATTTTCACGTACTGCATGGTGCCCTTTTGACGAATCCGACTGAAAATTAGTCAGAAAAGACTTAAGACAATGATCTTACTCTCTGCCGAATTTTGTGACGTTTTGGCAAAAGGCGTGGCTATTAAGGTGCTGAAAAGTCCGATTGTACTCTGTGGCAACAAAAGCTCCGGCAACATGACTCAGATGATCCTATCTTCTCGAAGTTGTACACATTTGAGGATACTTCAGCCCTGAAGACATCTACCAACTTATTTTACATCGTAGTAGTAGCGCCACCAACTGGTAAAAGCTAATACAAGTTATTTTCTTGGATGTTTTTCTCCGTGCAACTCAACAAGGTCGCCCTCATATATGCTCGGATGACTGTTTCGGCCATGAGGATGTCACAATACGAAATTCGTGATTTTTCGTGAAAAGTTGTGGGAGTGGCATTGCACTGTTCAGCAATAAAACAAAGCTGATTATGAGGTTCTAAATATGAACGACAACTCGTAAAACTTTACACACACATCAGGCCGAGCAAATTTATCAATATTTTATACGTTAGTTGTGCAGCTTTTTTGAAATGGCTCGCCATGGCCCTCGAGAAATGTTAAAAAAAAGCAGCTCTGGTTGAGTGTTTCACCTCGCTTTTTGTAAATTTTATGGAGTACAGTGAACCCTCGGTTATCGCGGTTAATGGGGACCGAGACCACCCGCGAAAACTGAAAATCCGCGAAGTAGCGGCGCACCTTCAAAAATGCTTAAAAAAAATATACAATATATATAATAAATATATAAATATATACATATATATATATATATATATATATATATATATATATATATATACGGGGAGAGAGAGAGTGAAATTCATGTTATAACAAAAAAAACAAATTATTATTAAAACGTATTATTTTTTTATTCCCCAGCCATTCTTTTTGTATTTATTTAATTACTCCGACTTTTACCTGCTGGTACGCCGTCCGGTGTGCCCTGTGAAATGAAAGGTGGCATTCTTTATTTATTTATTCATTCATAACTGACAGCCTCGCGCTCCGCTCGTGCCCGGGCAGAAGAGGTGCTCCAATTTGGCTTAACTGTGACACACGCCCGTCCTCCTCCCCCGGAGCTTCCATTCGGTTAAACTTAGGGGCCGCTTGGCACCGCCCGTGCCCGGGGAAGGTGCTCCTCTTCGGCTTACTGTGACGCGAGCATGCCCTCCTCCTCCGGAGCTTCCATTCGGTTAAACTTAGGGGCCGCTTGGAACCGCCCGTGCCCGGGGAAGGTGCTCCTCTTCGGCTTACTGTGACGCGAGCATGCCCTCCTCCTCCGGAGCTTCCATTCGGTTAAACTTAGGGGCCGCTTGGCACTGCCCGTGCCCGGGGAAGGTGCTCCTCTACGGCTTAACTGCCACGCACGCTGGCCGGAGCTCTGGTACGGTCCGAACCGCGCGAAACGTCGCCACCGATCGTGTCCGGGGGAACGTGCTCTTCTTCGTCCACTCTCCTCTTCGCCCACGCTCTTCTTCGGCGCACGCCGGCCGTCTAACCGCTCCAGCGCCCCGTCGTGCCGCTCGGCGAAACTACAATGCCCCCGAATATTTTTTAGACCCGCGAAGCACTGAACCCGCGAAAGGTGAACCGCGAAGTAGCGAGGGTTCACTGTATGTATAAGACCAAGACCTACAAAAAAGTCTCTTGGAGCAATGAGCTAGGTTTTACAGGAAGTCGGCCATTTTGAATTTACTGAAAAGGGGGCGGGTCACCACAATGGACTTTGTGTAGAAATTATTATTGGGGCCCGAGCAGCGACCGCGGCGAGGTCCCTATTGTTTTTGTAGAAGATATTATTACTTTTATTATTATTATTATTATTATTATTATTAGGGTCTGAGCAGCGACCGCTGCGAAGTCCCTATTGTTTTTGTAGAAATTATTATTATTATTATTTTTCCGATTGTTCGATCGCATTTTTGACCCCCGAAACATGCACAAAAACTCACCAAACTTGGCAGTCTCATCGGGCATGGCGAAAAATTTGATATTTTAACGTCTAATATGAACAGGAAGTGAGTTATGAATTTTTGAAAGTCCGACTTTTGCCCTTTTTTGCATGTTTACAGTGGTCATTCTTTTGCACCCTGATCCTAAAGGCTTCATCTGATTGCCTTAAAATTCTGTCTGTAGCATCTGAAGACCTGGCACAAACACTGGGGCTAAAATTTTTTGTTTCCGAAATACTATATGACGGGGGCGGGGCATCAAAGTTTTCACTTAAGATTTCCTTCGCCGCAATGGACAAAATGCTTAATAACTCTCCTGCACATGCTGCTAAAAATCCAAAACTTCACATGTACATAAAGAGTCTGTACCTGAAGACATCTATATGTTTATATTCAGTTATACACCTTGCGCCAATCAATATCATTTTTTACATTTTGACGTACTGCACGGTGCCCTTTTAACGAATCTGATTGAAAATTGGCTAGAAAAGACTCAAGACATTGATCTTACTCTATCCCTATTTTTGTGACTTTCCTTCGAAGGGCGTGGCTATTACGGTGCCGCAGAGTCTGATTATTCTCCGTGGCAACAAAAGTTCCTGCAAAATGATTCAGATGATCCATCTTCTCGAAATTTTTCACATTTGAGGATATTCAGGCCCTGAAGACGGCTGCCAACTTATTTTTGATCGCAGTGGTAGCGCCACCAACTGGTTAAAACAAATACAAATCATTTTCGTTGATTTTTTTCTCCGGGCAGGTTAACAAAATCTACCTTACATTTGCTCGGATGAGTGTTTAGGCCTTGAGGATGTCACAATACGAAAGTCTTTCGCCTTCTTCAGAGTGTCACATGATGGTGTCTTGTGGCCCGTCTTTATCAGCTGATGTTCCATGAGGGCGTGACTTACCTGTCACAAGAATGAAGGCAAGTCACGCCCCCCGCTGTCCGTTCACTCCGCCAAAATGCTGCTCCAGGTGGTAGAGAGGATGAAGGCTCCCTTGTCTCTGTTCATGGTTTTTATGCCTCGCTTGCAGATCTCAATGGCCTCTCTGATCCAGCGCTGTTGTTTGTTCTCTTCGGTGCGGATGACCCTGCCCTTCTCCCGGTCCATGATGTGGTTTTCCCTTTTGCAGTGGTCAGTGATTGCTGATTTGTAATGTTCATGTTGTGCTTGTTCTTTTACTGCTCTGATTTTTCATTTTTTTGACAGGTAAGTCACACCCTCATGGAACATCAGCTGATAAAGACGGGTCTCAAGACACCATCATGCGACACTCTGAAGAAGGCGAAAGACTCGCCGAAACATGTCAGGTAAAAAATTAACCTAAAACATAATTGTCTGCTTTTAATGAATCAGTCAAATATCAATAATAAGAAGACAAAATGAACCTAATACAAATAAATGAATGCTTAATAACTCCCCTGCACATGCTCCTAAAAATCCAAACCTTCACCTGTAAATAAAACGTCCCGACCTGAAGACATCTTAATGTTATTATTTTGTTATACACACAGTGCCGCCAAGTGGAATCAAAAATTTGTTTTTATTTTAATTTTCACGTACTGCACGGTGCCCTTTTGACGAATCCGACTGAAAATTAGTCAGAAAAGACTCAAGACAATGATCTTACTCTCTGCCGAATTTTGTGACGTTTTGGCAAAAGGCGTGGCTATTAAGGTGCTGAAAAGTCCGATTGTACTCTGTGGCAACAAAAGCTCCGGCAACATGACTCAGATCATCCTATCTTCTCGAAGTTGTACACATTTGAGGATACTTCAGCCCTGAAGACATCTACCAACTTATTTTATATCGTAGTAGTAGCGCCACCAACTGGTAAAAGCTAATACAAGTTATTTTCTTGGATGTTTTTCTCCGTGCAACTCAACAAGGTCGCCCTCATATATGCTCGGATGACTGTTTCGGCCATGAGGATGTCACAATACGAAATTCGTGATTTTTCGTGAAAAGTTGTGGGAGTGGCATTGCACTGTTCGGCAATAAAACAAAGCTGATTATGAGGTTCTAAATATGAACGACAACTCGTAAAACTTTACACACACATCAGGCCGAGCAAATTTATCAATATTTTATACGTTAGTTGTGCAGCTTTTTTGAAATGGCTCGCCATGGCCCTCGAGAAATGTTAAAAAAAAGCAGCTCTGGTTGAGTGTTTCACCTCGCTTTTTGTAAATTTTATGGAGTACAGTGAACCCTCGGTTATCGCGGTTAATGGGGACCGAGACCATCCGCGAAAACTGAAAATCCGCGAAGTAGCGGCGCACCTTCAAAAATGCTTAAAAAAAATATACAATATATATAATAAATATATATATATATATATATATATATATATATATACGGGGAGAGAGAGAGTGAAATTCATGTTATAACAAAAAAACCAAATTATTATTAAAACGTATTATTTTTTTATTCCCCAGCCATTCTTTTTGTATTTATTTAATTACTCCGACTTTTACCTGCTGGTACGCCGTCCGGTGTGCCCTGTGAAATGAAAGGTGGCATTCTTTATTTATTTATTCATTTATTCATTCATAACTGACAGCCTCGCGCTCCGCTCGTGCCCGGGCAGAAGAGGTGCTCCAATTTGGCTTAACTGTGACACACGCCCGTCCTCCTCCGTCCGGAGCTTCCATTCGGTTAAACTTAGGGGCCGCTTGGCACCGCCCGTGCCCGGGGAAGGTGCTCCACTTCGGCTTACTGTGACGCGAGCATGCCCTCCTCCTCCGGAGCTTCCATTCGGTTAAACTTAGGGGCCGCTTGGAACCGCCCGTGCCCGGGGAAGGTGCTCCTCTTCGGCTTACTGTGACGCGAGCATGCCCTCCTCCTCCGGAGCTTCCATTCGGTTAAACTTAGGGGCCGCTTGGCACCGCCCGTGCCCGGGGAAGGTGCTCCTCTACGGCTTAACTGCCACGCACGCTGGCCGGAGCTCTGGTACGGTCCGAACCGCGCGAAACGTCGCCACCGATCGTGTCCGGGGGAACGTGCTCTTCTTCGTCCACTCTCCTCTTCGCCCACGCTCTTCTTCGGCGCACGCCGGCCGTCTAACCGCTCCAGCGCCCCGTCGTGCCGCTCGGCGAAACTACAATGCCCCCGAATATTTTTTAGACCCGCGAAGCACTGAACCTGCGAAAGGTGAACCGCGAAGTAGCGAGGGTTCACTGTATGTATAAGACCAAGACCTACAAAAAAGTCTCTTGGAGCAATGAGCTAGGTTTTACAGGAAGTCGGCCATTTTGAATTTACTTAAAAGGGGGCGGGTCACCACAATGGACTTTGTGTAGAAATTATTATTGGGGCCCGAGCAGCGACCGCGGCGAGGTCCCTATTGTTTTTGTAGAAAATATTATTACTTTTATTATTATTATTATTATTATTATTAGGGCCTGAGCAGCGACCGCTGCGAAGTCCCTATTGTTTTTGTAGAAATTATTATTATTATTTTTCCGATTGTTCGATCGCATTTTTGACCCCCGAAACATGCACAAAAACTCACCAAACCTGGCAGTCTCATCGGGCATGGCGAAAAATTTGATATTTTAACGTCTAATATGAACAGGAAGTGAGTTCTGAATTTTTGAAAGTCCGACTTTTGCCCTTTTTTGCATGTTTACAGGGGTCATTCTTTTGCACCCTGATCCTAAAGGCTTCATCTGATTGCCTTAAAATTCTGTCTGTAGCATCTGAAGACCTGGGACAAACACTGGGGCTAAAATTTTTTGTTTCCGAAATACTATATGACGGGGGCGGGGCATCAAAGTTTTCACTTAAGATTTCCTTCGCCGCAATGGACAAAATGCTTAATAACTCTCCTGCACATGCTGCTAAAAATCCAAAACTTCACATGTACATAAAGAGTCTGTACCTGAAGACATCTATATGTTTATATTCAGTTATACACCTTGCGCCAATCAATATCATTTTTTACATTTTGACGTACTGCACGGTGCCCTTTTAACGAATCTGATTGAAAATTGGCTAGAAAAGACTCAAGACATTGATCTTACTCTATCCCTATTTTTGTGACTTTCCTTCGAAGGGCGTGGCTATTACGGTGCCGCAGAGTCTGATTATTCTCCGTGGCAACAAAAGTTCCTGCAAAATGATTCAGATGATCCATCTTCTCGAAATTTTTCACATTTGAGGATATTCAGGCCCTGAAGACGGCTGCCAACTTATTTTTGATCGCAGTGGTAGCGCCACCAACTGGTTAAAACAAATATAAATTATTTTCGTTGATGTTTTTCTCCGGGCATGTTAACAAAATCTACCTTATATTTGCTCGGATGAGTGTTTAGGCCTTGAGCATGTCACAATACGAAAGTCTTTCGCCTTCTTCAGAGTGTCACATGATGGTGTCTTGTGACCCGCCTTTATCAGCTGATGTTCCATGAGGGCGTGACTTACCTGTCACAAGAATGAAGGCAAGTCACGCCCCCCGCTGTCCGTTCACTCCGCCAAGATGCTGGTCCAGGTGGTAGAGAGGATGAAGGCTCCCTTGTCTCTGTTCATGGTTTTTATGCCTCGCTTGCAGATCTCAATGGCCTCTCTGATCCAGCGCTGTTGTTTGTTCTCTTCTGTGTGGATGACCCTGCCCTTCTCCCGGTCCATGATGTGGTTTTCCCTTTTGCAGTGGTCAGTGATTGCTGATTTGTAATGTTCATGTTGTGCTTGTTCTTTTACTGCTCTGATTTTTTTCATTTTTTTGACAGGTAAGTCACACCCTCATGGAACATCAGCTCAAGACACCATCATGCGACACTCTGAAGTAGGCGAAAGACTCGCCGAAACATGTCAGGTAAAAAATTAACCTAAAACATAATTGTCTGCTTTTAATGAATCAGTCAAATATCAATAATAAGAAGACAAAATGAACCTAATACAAATAAATGAATGCTTAATAACTCCCCTGCACATGCTCCTAAAAATCCAAACCTTCACCTGTAAATAAAACGTCCCGACCTGAAGACATCTTAATGTTATTATTTTGTTATACACACAGTGCCGCCAAGTGGAATCAAAAATTTGTTTTTATTTTAATTGTCACGTACTGCACGGTGCCCTTTCGACGAATCCGACTGAAAATTAGTCAGAAAAGACTCAAGACAATGATCTTACTCTCTGCCGAATTTTGTGACGTTTTGGCAAAAGGCGTGGCTATTACGGTGCTGAAAAGTCCGATTGTACTCTGTGGCAACAAAAGCTCCAGCAACATGACTCAGATGATCCTATCTTCTCGAAGTTGCACACATTTGAGGATACTTCAGCCCTGAAGACATCTACCAACTTATTTTTCATCGTAGTAGTAGCGCCCCCAACTGGTAAAAGCTAATACAAGTTATTTTCTTGGATGTTTTTCTCCGTGCAACTCAACAAGGTCGCCCTCATATATGCTCGGATGACTGTTTCGGCCATGAGGATGTCACAATACGAAATTCGTCCTTTTTCATGAAAAGTTGTGGGAGTGGCATTGCACTGTTCGGCAATAAAACAAAGCTGATTATGAGGTTCTAAATATGAACGACAACTCGTGAAACTTTACACACACATCAGGCCGAGCAAATTTATCAATATTTTATACGTTAGTTGTGCAGCTTTTTTGAAATGGCTCGCCATGGCCCTCGAGAAATGTTCAAAAAAGCAGCCCTGGTTGAGTGTTTCACCTCGCTTTTTGTAAATTTTATGGAGTACAGTGAACCCTCGGTTATCGCGGTTAATGGGGACCGAGACCACCCGCGAAAACTGAAAATCCGCGAAGTAGCGGCGCACCTTCAAAAATGCTTAAAAAAAATATATAATAAATATATAAATATATATATATATATATATATATATATATATATATATATATACGGGGGGAGAGAGAGAGAGAGAGAGTGAAATTCATGTTATAACAAAAAAAACAAATTATTATTAAAACTTATTATTTTTTTATTCCCCAACCATTCTTTTTGTATTTATTTAATTACTCCGACTTTTACCTGCTGGTACGCCGTCCGGTGTGCCCTGTGAAATGAAAGGTGGCATTCTTTATTTATTTATTCATTTATTCATTCATAACTGACAGCCTCGCGCTCCGCTTGTGCCCGGCAGAAGAGGTGCTCCAATTCGGCTTAACTGTGACACACGCCCGCCCTCCTCCCCCGGAGCTTCCATTCGGTTAAACTTAGGGGCCGCTTGGCACCGCCCGTGCCCGGGGAAGGTGCTCCTCTTCGGCTTACTGTGACGCGAGCATGCCCTCCTCCTCCGGAGCTTCCATTCGGTTAAACTTAGGGGCCGCTTGGAACCGCCCGTGCCCGGGGAAGGTGCTCCTCTTCGGCTTACTGTGACGCGAGCATGCCCTCCTCCTCCGGAGCTTCCATTCGGTTAAACTCAGGGGCCGCTTGGAACCGCCCGTGCCCGGGGAAGGTGCTCCTCTACGGCTTAACTGCCACGCACGCCGGCCGGAGCTCTGGTACGGTCCGAACCGCGCGAAACGTCGCCACCGATCGTGTCCGGGGGAACGTGCTCTTCTTCGTCCACTCTCCTCTTCGCCCACGCTCTTCTTCGGCGCACGCCGGCCGTCTAACCGCTCCAGCGCCCCGTCGTGCCGCTCGGCGAAACTACAATGCCCCCGAATATTTTTTAGACCCGCGAAGCACTGAACCCGCGAAAGGTGAACCTCGAAGTAGCGAGGGTTCACTGTATGTATAAGACCAAGACCTACAAAAAAGTCTCTTGGAGCAATGAGCTAGGTTTTACAGGAAGTCGGCCATTTTGAATTTACTTAAAAGGGGGCGGGTCTCCACAATGGACTTTGTGTAGAAAATATTATTGGGGCCCGAGCAGCGACCGCGGCGAGGTCCCTATTGTTTTTGTAGAAAATATTATTACTTTTATTATTATTATTATTATTATTATTATTATTATTAGGGCCTGAGCAGCGACCGCTGCGAAGTCCCTATTGTTTTTGTAGAAATTATTATTATTATTATTTTTCCGATTGTTCGATCGCATTTTTGACCCCCGAAACATGCACAAAAACTCACCAAACTTGGCAGTCTCATCGGGCATGGCGAAAAATTTGATATTTTTTAACGTCTAATATGAACAGGAAGTGAGTTATGAATTTTTGAAAGTCCGACTTTTGCCCTTTTTTGCATGTTTACAGGGGTCATTCTTTTGCACCCTGATCCTAAAGGCTTCATCTGATTGCCTTAAAGTTCTGTCTGGAGCATCTTAAGACCTGGGACAAACACTGGGGCTAAAATTTTTTGTTTCCGAAATACTATATGACGGGGGCGGGGCTTCAAAGTTTTCACTTAAGATTTCCTTCGCCGCAATGGACAAAATGCTTAATAACTCTCCTGCCCGTGCTGCTAAAAATCCAAAACTTCACATGTACATAAAGAGTCGGTACCTGAAGACATCTATATGTTTATATTCAGTTATACACCTTGCGCCAATCAATATAAATGTTTACATTTTGACGTACTGCACGGTGCCCTTTTAACGAATCCGACTGAAAATTGGCTAGAAAAGACTCAAGACATTGATCTTACTCTATCCCTATTTTTATGACTTTCCTTCAAAGGGCGTGGCTATTACGGTGCCGCAGAGTCTGATTATTCTCCGTGGCAACAAAAGTTCCTGCAAAATGATTCAGATGATCCATCTTCTGGAAATCTTTCACATTTGAGGATATTCAGGCCCTGAAGACGGCTGCCAACTTATTTTTGATCGCAGTGGTAGCGCCACCAACTGGTTAAAACAAATACAAATTATTTTCGTTGATGTTTTTCTCCGGGCAGGTTAACAAAATCTACCTTATATTTGCTCGGATGAGTGTTTAGGCCTTGAGCATGTCACAATACGAAAGTCTTTCGCCTTCTTCAGAGTGTCACATGATGCTGTCTTGTGACCCGTCTTTATCAGCTGATGTTCCATGAGGGCGTGACTTACCTGTCACAAGAATGAAGGCAAGTCACGCCCCCCGCTGTCCGTTCACTCCGCCAAAATGCTGCTCCAGGTGGTAGAGAGGATGAAGGCTCCCTTGTCTCTGTTCATGGTTTTTATGCCTCGCTTGCAGATCTCAATGGCCTCTCTGATCCAGCGCTGTTGTTTGTTCTCTTCGGTGCGGATGACCCTGCCCTTCTCCCGGTCCATGATGTGGTTTTCCCTTTTGCAGTGGTCAGTGATTGCTGATTTGTAATGTTCATGTTGTGCTTGTTCTTTGACTGCTCTGATTTTTCATTTTTTTGACAGGTAAGTCACACCCTCATGGAACATCAGCTGATAAAGACGGGTCTCAAGACACCATCATGCGACACTCTGAAGAAGGCGAAAGACTCGCCGAAACATGTCAGGTAAAAAATTAACCTAAAACATAATTGTCTGCTTTTAATGAATCAGTCAAATATCAATAATAAGAAGACAAAATGAACCTAATACAAATAAATGAATGCTTAATAACTCCCCTGCACATGCTCCTAAAAATCCAAACCTTCACCTGTAAATAAAACGTCCCGACCTGAAGACATCTTAATGTTATTATTTTGTTATACACACAGTGCCGCCAAGTGGAATCAAAAATTTGTTTTTATTTTAATTTTCACGTACTGCACGGTGCCCTTTTGACGAATCCGACTGAAAATTAGTCAGAAAAGACTCAAGACAATGATCTTACTCTCTGCCGAATTTTGTGACGTTTTGGCAAAAGGCGTGGCTATTAAGGTGCTGAAAAGTCCGATTGTACTCTGTGGCAACAAAAGCTCCGGCAACATGACTCAGATGATCCTATCTTCTCGAAGTTGTACACATTTGAGGATACTTCAGCCCTGAAGACATCTACCAACTTATTTTACATCGTAGTAGTAGCGCCACCAACTGGTAAAAGCTAATACAAGTTATTTTCTTGGATGTTTTTCTCCGTGCAACTCAACAAGGTCGCCCTCATATATGCTCGGATGACTGTTTCGGCCATGAGGATGTCACAATACGAAATTCGTGATTTTTCGTGAAAAGTTGTGGGAGTGGCATTGCACTGTTCGGCAATAAAACAAAGCTGATTATGAGGTTCTAAATATGAACGTCAACTCGTAAAACTTTACACACACATCAGGCCGAGCAAATTTATCAATATTTTATACGTTAGTTGTGCAGCTTTTTTGAAATGGCTCGCCATGGCCCTCGAGAAATGTTAAAAAAAAGCAGCTCTGGTTGAGTGTTTCACCTCGCTTTTTGTAAATTTTATGGAGTACAGTGAACCCTCGGTTATCGCCGTTAATGGGGACCGAGACCATCCGCGAAAACTGAAAATCCGCGAAGTAGCGGCGCACCTTCAAAAATGCTTAAAAAAAATATACAATATATATAATAATATATATATATATATATATATATATATATATATATATATATATATATATATATATATATATATATATATATATATATATATATATATACGGGGAGAGAGAGAGTGAAATTCATGTTATAACAAAAAAACCAAATTATTATTAAAACGTATTATTTTTTTATTCCCCAGCCATTCTTTTTGTATTTATTTAATTACTCCGACTTTTACCTGCTGGTACGCCGTCCGGTGTGCCCTGTGAAATGAAAGGTGGCATTCTTTATTTATTTATTCATTTATTCATTCATAACTGACAGCCTCGCGCTCCGCTCGTGCCCGGGCAGAAGAGGTGCTCCAATTTGGCTTAACTGTGACACACGCCCGTCCTCCTCCGTCCGGAGCTTCCATTCGGTTAAACTTAGGGGCCGCTTGGCACCGCCCGTGCCCGGGGTAGGTGCTCCTCTTCGGCTTACTGTGACGCGAGCATGCCCTCCTCCTCCGGAGCTTCCATTCGGTTAAACTTAGGGGCCGCTTGGAACCGCCCGTGCCCGGGGAAGGTGCTCCTCTTCGGCTTACTGTGACGCGAGCATGCCCTCCTCCTCCGGAGCTTCCATTCGGTTAAACTTAGGGGCCGCTTGGCACCGCCCGTGCCCGGGGAAGGTGCTCCTCTACGGCTTAACTGCCACGCACGCTGGCCGGAGCTCTGGTACGGTCCGAACCGCGCGAAACGTCGCCACCGATCGTGTCCGGGGGAACGTGCTCTTCTTCGTCCACTCTCCTCTTCGCCCACGCTCTTCTTCGGCGCACGCCGGCCGTCTAACCGCTCCAGCGCCCCGTCGTGCCGCTCGGCGAAACTACAATGCCCCCGAATATTTTTTAGACCCGCGAAGCACTGAACCTGCGAAAGGTGAACCGCGAAGTAGCGAGGGTTCACTGTATGTATAAGACCAAGACCTACAAAAAAGTCTCTTGGAGCAATGAGCTAGGTTTTACAGGAAGTCGGCCATTTTGAATTTACTTAAAAGGGGGCGGGTCACCACAATGGACTTTGTGTAGAAATTATTATTGGGGCCCGAGCAGCGACCGCGGCGAGGTCCCTATTGTTTTTGTAGAAAATATTATTACTTTTATTATTATTATTATTATTATTATTAGGGCCTGAGCAGCGACCGCTGCGAAGTCCCTATTGTTTTTGTAGAAATTATTATTATTATTTTTCCGATTGTTCGATCGCATTTTTGACCCCCGAAACATGCACAAAAACTCACCAAACCTGGCAGTCTCATCGGGCATGGCGAAAAATTTGATATTTTAACGTCTAATATGAACAGGAAGTGAGTTATGAATTTTTGAAAGTCCGACTTTTGCCCTTTTTTGCATGTTTACAGGGGTCATTCTTTTGCACCCTGATCCTAAAGGCTTCATCTGATTGCCTTAAAATTCTGTCTGTAGCATCTGAAGACCTGGGACAAACACTGGGGCTAAAAATTTTTGTTTCCGAAATACTATATGACGGGGGCGGGGCATCAAAGTTTTCACTTAAGATTTCCTTCGCCGCAATGGACAAAATGCTTAATAACTCTCCTGCACATGCTGCTAAAAATCCAAAACTTCACATGTACATAAAGAGTCTGTACCTGAAGACATCTATATGTTTATATTCAGTTATACACCTTGCGCCAATCAATATCATTTTTTACATTTTGACGTACTGCACGGTGCCCTTTTAACGAATCTGATTGAAAATTGGCTAGAAAAGACTCAAGACATTGATCTTACTCTATCCCTATTTTTGTGACTTTCCTTCGAAGGGCGTGGCTATTACGGTGCCGCAGAGTCTGATTATTCTCCGTGGCAACAAAAGTTCCTGCAAAATGATTCAGATGATCCATCTTCTCGAAATTTTTCACATTTGAGGATATTCAGGCCCTGAAGACGGCTGCCAACTTATTTTTGATCGCAGTGGTAGCGCCACCAACTGGTTAAAACAAATATAAATTATTTTCGTTGATGTTTTTCTCCGGGCATGTTAACAAAATCTACCTTATATTTGCTCGGATGAGTGTTTAGGCCTTGAGCATGTCACAATACGAAAGTCTTTCGCCTTCTTCAGAGTGTCACATGATGGTGTCTTGTGACCCGCCTTTATCAGCTGATGTTCCATGAGGGCGTGACTTACCTGTCACAAGAATGAAGGCAAGTCACGCCCCCCGCTGTCCGTTCACTCCGCCAAGATGCTGGTCCAGGTGGTAGAGAGGATGAAGGCTCCCTTGTCTCTGTTCATGGTTTTTATGCCTCGCTTGCAGATCGCAATGGCCTCTCTGATCCAGCGCTGTTGTTTGTTCTCTTCTGTGCGGATGACCCTGCCCTTCTCCCGGTCCATGATGTGGTTTTCCCTTTTGCAGTGGTCAGTGATTGCTGATTTGTAATGTTCATGTTGTGCTTGTTCTTTTACTGCTCTGATTTTTTTCATTTTTTTGACAGGTAAGTCACACCCTCATGGAACATCAGCTCAAGACACCATCATGCGACACTCTGAAGTAGGCGAAAGACTCGCCGAAACATGTCAGGTAAAAAATTAACCTAAAACATAATTGTCTGCTTTTAATGAATCAGTCAAATATCAATAATAAGAAGACAAAATGAACCTAATACAAATAAATGAATGCTTAATAACTCCCCTGCACATGCTCCTAAAAATCCAAACCTTCACCTGTAAATAAAACGTCCCGACCTGAAGACATCTTAATGTTATTATTTTGTTATACACACAGTGCCGCCAAGTGGAATCAAAAATTTGTTTTTATTTTAATTGTCACGTACTGCACGGTGCCCTTTCGACGAATCCGACTGAAAATTAGTCAGAAAAGACTCAAGACAATGATCTTACTCTCTGCCGAATTTTGTGACGTTTTGGCAAAAGGCGTGGCTATTACGGTGCTGAAAAGTCCGATTGTACTCTGTGGCAACAAAAGCTCCAGCAACATGACTCAGATGATCCTATCTTCTCGAAGTTGCACACATTTGAGGATACTTCAGCCCTGAAGACATCTACCAACTTATTTTTCATCGTAGTAGTAGCGCCCCCAACTGGTAAAAGCTAATACAAGTTATTTTCTTGGATGTTTTTCTCCGTGCAACTCAACAAGGTCGCCCTCATATATGCTCGGATGACTGTTTCGGCCATGAGGATGTCACAATACGAAATTCGTCCTTTTTCATGAAAAGTTGTGGGAGTGGCATTGCACTGTTCGGCAATAAAACAAAGCTGATTATGAGGTTCTAAATATGAACGACAACTCGTGAAACTTTACACACACATCAGGCCGAGCAAATTTATCAATATTTTATACGTTAGTTGTGCAGCTTTTTTGAAATGGCTCGCCATGGCCCTCGAGAAATGTTCAAAAAAGCAGCCCTGGTTGAGTGTTTCACCTCGCTTTTTGTAAATTTTATGGAGTACAGTGAACCCTCGGTTATCGCGGTTAATGGGGACCGAGACCACCCGCGAAAACTGAAAATCCGCGAAGTAGCGGCGCACCTTCAAAAATGCTTAAAAAAAATATATAATAAATATATATATATATATATATATATATATATATATATATATATATATATATATATATATACGGGGGAGAGAGAGAGAGAGAGAGTGAAATTCATGTTATAACAAAAAAAACAAATTATTATTAAAACTTATTATTTTTTTATTCCCCAACCATTCTTTTTGTATTTATTTAATTACTCCGACTTTTACCTGCTGGTACGCCGTCCGGTGTGCCCTGTGAAATGAAAGGTGGCATTCTTTATTTATTTATTCATTTATTCATTCATAACTGACAGCCTCGCGCTCCGCTTGTGCCCGGCAGAAGAGGTGCTCCAATTCGGCTTAACTGTGACACACGCCCGCCCTCCTCCCCCGGAGCTTCCATTCGGTTAAACTTAGGGGCCGCTTGGCACCGCCCGTGCCCGGGGAAGGTGCTCCTCTTCGGCTTACTGTGACGCGAGCATGCCCTCCTCCTCCGGAGCTTCCATTCGGTTAAACTTAGGGGCCGCTTGGAACCGCCCGTGCCCGGGGAAGGTGCTCCTCTTCGGCTTACTGTGACGCGAGCATGCCCTCCTCCTCCGGAGCTTCCATTCGGTTAAACTCAGGGGCCGCTTGGAACCGCCCGTGCCCGGGGAAGGTGCTCCTCTACGGCTTAACTGCCACGCACGCCGGCCGGAGCTCTGGTACGGTCCGAACCGCGCGAAACGTCGCCACCGATCGTGTCCGGGGGAACGTGCTCTTCTTCGTCCACTCTCCTCTTCGCCCACGCTCTTCTTCGGCGCACGCCGGCCGTCTAACCGCTCCAGCGCCCCGTCGTGCCGCTCGGCGAAACTACAATGCCCCCGAATATTTTTTAGACCCGCGAAGCACTGAACCCGCGAAAGGTGAACCTCGAAGTAGCGAGGGTTCACTGTATGTATAAGACCAAGACCTACAAAAAAGTCTCTTGGAGCAATGAGCTAGGTTTTACAGGAAGTCGGCCATTTTGAATTTACTTAAAAGGGGGCGGGTCTCCACAATGGACTTTGTGTAGAAATTATTATTGGGGCCCGAGCAGCGACCGCGGCGAGGTCCCTATTGTTTTTGTAGAAAATATTATTACTTTTATTATTATTATTATTATTATTATTATTATTATTAGGGCCTGAGCAGCGACCGCTGCGAAGTCCCTATTGTTTTTGTAGAAATTATTATTATTATTATTTTTCCGATTGTTCGATCGCATTTTTGACCCCCGAAACATGCACAAAAACTCACCAAACTTGGCAGTCTCATCGGGCATGGCGAAAAATTTGATATTTTTTAACGTCTAATATGAACAGGAAGTGAGTTATGAATTTTTGAAAGTCCGACTTTTGCCCTTTTTTGCATGTTTACAGGGGTCATTCTTTTGCACCCTGATCCTAAAGGCTTCATCTGATTGCCTTAAAGTTCTGTCTGGAGCATCTTAAGACCTGGGACAAACACTGGGGCTAAAATTTTTTGTTTCCGAAATACTATATGACGGGGGCGGGGCTTCAAAGTTTTCACTTAAGATTTCCTTCGCCGCAATGGACAAAATGCTTAATAACTCTCCTGCCCGTGCTGCTAAAAATCCAAAACTTCACATGTACATAAAGAGTCGGTACCTGAAGACATCTATATGTTTATATTCAGTTATACACCTTGCGCCAATCAATATAAATGTTTACATTTTGACGTACTGCACGGTGCCCTTTTAACGAATCCGACTGAAAATTGGCTAGAAAAGACTCAAGACATTGATCTTACTCTATCCCTATTTTTATGACTTTCCTTCAAAGGGCGTGGCTATTACGGTGCCGCAGAGTCTGATTATTCTCCGTGGCAACAAAAGTTCCTGCAAAATGATTCAGATGATCCATCTTCTGGAAATCTTTCACATTTGAGGATATTCAGGCCCTGAAGACGGCTGCCAACTTATTTTTGATCGCAGTGGTAGCGCCACCAACTGGTTAAAACAAATACAAATTATTTTCGTTGATGTTTTTCTCCGGGCAGGTTAACAAAATCTACCTTATATTTGCTCGGATGAGTGTTTAGGCCTTGAGCATGTCACAATACGAAAGTCTTTCGCCTTCTTCAGAGTGTCACATGATGGTGTCTTGTGACCCGTCTTTATCAGCTGATGTTCCATGAGGGCGTGACTTACCTGTCACAAGAATGAAGGCAAGTCACGCCCCCCGCTGTCCGTTCACTCCGCCAAGATGCTGGTCCAGGTGGTAGAGAGGATGAAGGCTCCCTTGTCTCTGTTCATGGTTTTTATGCCTCGCTTGCAGATCTCAATGGCCTCTCTGATCCAGCGCTGTTGTTTGTTCTCTTCTGTGCGGATGACCCTGCCCTTCTCCCGGTCCATGATGTGGTTTTCCCTTTTGCAGTGGTCAGTGATTGCTGATTTGTAATGTTCATGTTGTGCTTGTTCTTTTACTGCTCTGATTTTTTCATTTTTTTGACAGGTAAGTCACACCCTCATGGAACATCAGCTCAAGACACCATCATGCGACACTCTGAAGAAGGCGAAAGACTCGCCGAAACATGTCAGGTAAAAAATTAACCTAAAACATAATTGTCTGCTTTTAATGAATCAGTCAAATATCAATAATAAGAAGACAAAATGAACCTAATACAAATAAATGAATGCTTAATAACTCCCCTGCACATGCTCCTAAAAATCCAAACCTTCACCTGTAAATAAAACGTCCCGACCTGAAGACATCTTAATGTTATTATTTTGTTATACACACAGTGCCGCCAAGTGGAATCAAAAATTTGTTTTTATTTTAATTTTCACGTACTGCATGGTGCCCTTTTGACGAATCCGACTGAAAATTAGTCAGAAAAGACTTAAGACAATGATCTTACTCTCTGCCGAATTTTGTGACGTTTTGGCAAAAGGCGTGGCTATTAAGGTGCTGAAAAGTCCGATTGTACTCTGTGGCAACAAAAGCTCCGGCAACATGACTCAGATGATCCTATCTTCTCGAAGTTGTACACATTTGAGGATACTTCAGCCCTGAAGACATCTACCAACTTATTTTACATCGTAGTAGTAGCGCCACCAACTGGTAAAAGCTAATACAAGTTATTTTCTTGGATGTTTTTCTCCGTGCAACTCAACAAGGTCGCCCTCATATATGCTCGGATGACTGTTTCGGCCATGAGGATGTCACAATACGAAATTCGTGATTTTTCGTGAAAAGTTGTGGGAGTGGCATTGCACTGTTCAGCAATAAAACAAAGCTGATTATGAGGTTCTAAATATGAACGACAACTCGTAAAACTTTACACACACATCAGGCCGAGCAAATTTATCAATATTTTATACGTTAGTTGTGCAGCTTTTTTGAAATGGCTCGCCATGGCCCTCCAGAAATGTTAAAAAAAAGCAGCTCTGGTTGAGTGTTTCACCTCGCTTTTTGTAAATTTTATGGAGTACAGTGAACCCTCGGTTATCGCGGTTAATGGGGACCGAGACCACCCGCGAAAACTGAAAATCCGCGAAGTAGCGGCGCACCTTCAAAAATGCTTAAAAAAAAAATACAATATATATAATAAATATATAAATATATATATATATATATATATATATATATATATATATATATATATACGGGGAGAGAGAGAGTGAAATTCATGTTATAACAAAAAAAACAAATTATTATTAAAACGTATTATTTTTTTATTCCCCAGCCATTCTTTTTGTATTTATTTAATTACTCCGACTTTTACCTGCTGGTACGCCGTCCGGTGTGCCCTGTGAAATGAAAGGTGGCATTCTTTATTTATTTATTCATTTATTCATTCATAACTGACAGCCTCGCGCTCCGCTCGTGCCCGGGCAGAAGAGGTGCTCCAATTTGGCTTAACTGTGACACACGCCCGTCCTCCTCCCCCGGAGCTTCCATTCGGTTAAACTTAGGGGCCGCTTGGCACCGCCCGTGCCCGGGGAAGGTGCTCCTCTTCGGCTTACTGTGACGCGAGCATGCCCTCCTCCTCCGGAGCTTCCATTCGGTTAAACTTAGGGGCCGCTTGGAACCGCCCGTGCCCGGGGAAGGTGCTCCTCTTCGGCTTACTGTGACGCGAGCATGCCCTCCTCCTCCGGAGCTTCCATTCGGTTAAACTTAGGGGCCGCTTGGCACTGCCCGTGCCCGGGGAAGGTGCTCCTCTACGGCTTAACTGCCACGCACGCTGGCCGGAGCTCTGGTACGGTCCGAACCGCGCGAAACGTCGCCACCGATCGTGTCCGGGGGAACGTGCTCTTCTTCGTCCACTCTCCTCTTCGCCCACGCTCTTCTTCGGCGCACGCCGGCCGTCTAACCGCTCCAGCGCCCCGTCGTGCCGCTCGGCGAAACTACAATGCCCCCGAATATTTTTTAGACCCGCGAAGCACTGAACCCGCGAAAGGTGAACCGCGAAGTAGCGAGGGTTCACTGTATGTATAAGATCAAGACCTACAAAAAAGTCTCTTGGAGCAATGAGCTAGGTTTTACAGGAAGTCGGCCATTTTGAATTTACTTAAAAGGGGGCGGGTCACCACAATGGACTTTGTGTAGAAATTATTATTGGGGCCCGAGCAGCGACCGTGGCGAGGTCCCTATTGTTTTTGTAGAAAATATTATTACTTTTATTATTATTATTATTATTATTATTAGGGCCTGAGCAGCGACCGCTGCGAAGTCCCTATTGTTTTTGTAGAAATTATTATTATTATTTTTCCGATTGTTCGATCGCATTTTTGACCCCCGAAACATGCACAAAAACTCACCAAACTTGGCAGTCTCATCGGGCATGGCGAAAAATTTGATATTTTAACGTCTAATATGAACAGGAAGTGAGTTATGAATTTTTGAAAGTCCGACTTTTGCCCTTTTTTGCATGTTTACAGGGGTCATTCTTTTGCACCCTGATCCTAAAGGCTTCATCTGATTGCCTTAAAATTCTGTCTGTAGCATCTGAAGACCTGGCACAAACACTGGGGCTAAAATTTTTTGTTTCCGAAATACTATATGACGGGGGCGGGGCATCAAAGTTTTCACTTAAGATTTCCTTCGCCGCAATGGACAAAATGCTTAATAACTCTCCTGCACATGCTGCTAAAAATCCAAAACTTCACATGTACATAAAGAGTCTGTACCTGAAGACATCTATATGTTTATATTCAGTTATACACCTTGCGCCAATCAATATCATTTTTTACATTTTGACGTACTGCACGGTGCCCTTTTAACGAATCTGATTGAAAATTGGCTAGAAAAGACTCAAGACATTGATCTTACTCTATCCCTATTTTTGTGACTTTCCTTCGAAGGGCGTGGCTATTACGGTGCCGCAGAGTCTGATTATTCTCCGTGGCAACAAAAGTTCCTGCAAAATGATTCAGATGATCCATCTTCTCGAAATTTTTCACATTTGAGGATATTCAGGCCCTGAAGACGGCTGCCAACTTATTTTTGATCGCAGTGGTAGCGCCACCAACTGGTTAAAACAAATACAAATTATTTTCGTTGATTTTTTTCTCCGGGCAGGTTAACAAAATCTACCTTACATTTGCTCGGATGAGTGTTTAGGCCTTGAGGATGTCACAATACGAAAGTCTTTCGCCTTCTTCAGAGTGTCACATGATGGTGTCTTGTGGCCCGTCTTTATCAGCTGATGTTCCATGAGGGCGTGACTTACCTGTCACAAGAATGAAGGCAAGTCACGCCCCCCGCTGTCCGTTCACTCCGCCAAAATGCTGCTCCAGGTGGTAGAGAGGATGAAGGCTCCCTTGTCTCTGTTCATGGTTTTTATGCCTCGCTTGCAGATCTCAATGGCCTCTCTGATCCAGCGCTGTTGTTTGTTCTCTTCGGTGCGGATGACCCTGCCCTTCTCCCGGTCCATGATGTGGTTTTCCCTTTTGCAGTGGTCAGTGATTGCTGATTTGTAATGTTCATGTTGTGCTTGTTCTTTTACTGCTCTGATTTTTCATTTTTTTGACAGGTAAGTCACACCCTCATGGAACATCAGCTGATAAAGACGGGTCTCAAGACACCATCATGCGACACTCTGAAGAAGGCGAAAGACTCGCCGAAACATGTCAGGTAAAAAATTAACCTAAAACATAATTGTCTGCTTTTAATGAATCAGTCAAATATCAATAATAAGAAGACAAAATGAACCTAATACAAATAAATGAATGCTTAATAACTCCCCTGCACATGCTCCTAAAAATCCAAACCTTCACCTGTAAATAAAACGTCCCGACCTGAAGACATCTTAATGTTATTATTTTGTTATACACACAGTGCCGCCAAGTGGAATCAAAAATTTGTTTTTATTTTAATTTTCACGTACTGCACGGTGCCCTTTCGACGAATCCGACTGAAAATTAGTCAGAAAAGACTCAAGACAATGATCTTACTCTCTGCCGAATTTTGTGACGTTTTGGCAAAAGGCGTGGCTATTACGGTGCTGAAAAGTCCGATTGTACTCTGTGGCAACAAAAGCTCCAGCAACATGACTCAGGTGATCCTATCTTCTCGAAGTTGCACACATTTGAGGATACTTAAGCCCTGAAGACATCTACCAACTTATTTTTCATCGTAGTAGTAGCGCCACCAACTGGTAAAAGCTAATACAAGTTATTTTCTTGGATGTTTTTCTCCGTGCAACTCAACAAGGTCGCCCTCATATATGCTCGGATGACTGTTTCGGCCATGAGGATGTCACAATACGAAATTCGTCCTTTTTCATGAAAAGTTGTGGGAGTGGCATTGCACTGTTCGGCAATAAAACAAAGCTGATTATGAGGTTCTAAATATGAACGACAACTCGTGAAACTTTACACACACATCAGGCCGAGCAAATTTATCAATATTTTATACGTTAGTTGTGCAGCTTTTTTGAAATGGCTCGCCATGGCCCTCGAGAAATGTTCAAAAAAGCAGCCCTGGTTGAGTGTTTCACCTCGCTTTTTGTAAATTTTATGGAGTACAGTGAACCCTCGGTTATCGCGGTTAATGGGGACCGAGACCACCCGCAAAAACTGAAAATCCGCGAAGTAGCGGCGCACCTTCAAAAATGCTTAAAAAAAATATACAATATATATAATAAATATATAAATATATATATATATATATATATATATATATATATATATATATATATATATATATATATATATATATATATATATATATATATATATATATATATATATATACGGGGGAGAGAGAGAGACAGAGAGTGAAATTCATGTTATAACAAAAAAAACAAATTATTATTAAAACTTATTATTTTTTTATTCCCCAACCATTCTTTTTGTATTTATTTAATTACTCCGACTTTTACCTGCTGGTACGCCGTCCGGTGTGCCCTGTGAAATGAAAGGTGGCATTCTTTATTTATTCATTCATTTATTCATTCATAACTGACAGCCTCGCGCTCCGCTCGTGCCCGGGCAGAAGAGGTGCTCCAATTCGGCTTCACTGTGACACACGCCCGCCCTCCTCCCCCGGAGCTTCCATTCGGTTAAACTTAGGGGCCGCTTGGCACCGCCCGTGCCCGGGGAAGGTGCTCCTCTTCGGCTTACTGTGACGCGAGCATGCCCTCCTCCTGCGGAGCTTCCATTCGGTTAAACTTAGGGGCCGCTTGGAACCGCCCGTGCCCGGGGAAGGTGCTCCTCTTCGGCTTACTGTGACGCGAGCATGCCCTCCTCCTCCGGAGCTTCCATTCGGTTAAACTTAGGGGCCGCTTGGCACCGCCCGTGCCCGGGGAAGGTGCTCCTCTACGGCTTTACTGCCACGCACGCCGGCCGGAGCTCTGGTACGGTCCGAACCGCGCGAAACGTCGCCACCGATCGTGTCCGGGGGAACGTGCTCTCTTCGTCCACTCTCCTCTTCGCCCACGCTCTTCTTCGGCGCACGCCGGCCGTCTAACTGCTCCAGCGCCCCGTCGTGCCGCTCGGCGAAACTACAATGCCCCCGAATATTTTTTAGACCCGCGAAGCACTGAACCCGCGAAAGGTGAACCGCGAAGTAGCGAAGGTTCACTGTATGTATAAGACCAAGACCTACAAAAAAGTCTCTTGGAGCAATGAGCTAGGTTTTACAGGAAGTCGGCCATTTTGAATTTACTTAAAAGGGGGCGGGTCACCACAATGGACTTTGTGTAGAAATTATTATTGGGGCCCGAGCAGCGACCGCGGTGAGGTCCCTATTGTTTTTGTAGAAATTATTATTATTATTATTTTTCCGATTGTTCGATCGCATTTTTGACCCCCGAAACATGCACAAAAACTCACCAAACTTGGCAGTCTCATCGGGCATGGCGAAAAATTTGATATTTTAACGTCTAATATGAACAGGAAGTGAGTTATGAATTTTTGAAAGTCCGATTTTTGCCCTTTTTTGCATGTTTACAGGGGTCATTCTTTTGCACCCTGATCCTAAAGGCTTCATCTGATTGCCTTAAAATTCTGTCTGGAGCATCTTAAGACCTGGGACAAACACTGGGGCTAAAAATTTTTGTTTCCGAAATACTATATGACGGGGGCGGGGCTTCAAAATTTTCACTTAAGATTTCCTTCGCCGCAATGGACAAAATGCTTAATAACTCTCCTGCACGTGCTGCTAAAAATCCAAAACTTCACATGTACATAAAGAGTCGGTACCTGAAGACATCTATATGTTTATATTCAGTTATACACCTTGCGCCAATCAATATCATTTTTTACATTTTGACGTACTGCACGGTGCCCTTTTAACGAATCTGATTGAAAATTGGCTAGAAAAGACTCAAGACATTGATCTTACTCTATCCCTATTTTTGTGACTTTCCTTCGAAGGGCGTGGCTATTACGGTGCCGCAGAGTCTGATTATTCTCCGTGGCAACAAAAGTTCCTGCAAAATGATTCAGATGATCCATCTTCTCGAAATTTTTCACATTTGAGGATATTCAGGCCCTGAAGACGGCTGCCAACTTATTTTTGATCGCAGTGGTAGCGCCACCAACTGGTTAAAACAAATACAAATTATTTTCGTTGATTTTTTTCTCCGGGCAGGTTAACAAAATCTACCTTACATTTGCTCGGATGAGTGTTTAGGCCTTGAGGATGTCACAATACGAAAGTCTTTCGCCTTCTTCAGAGTGTCACATGATGGTGTCTTGTGGCCCGTCTTTATCAGCTGATGTTCCATGAGGGCGTGACTTACCTGTCACAAGAATGAAGGCAAGTCACGCCCCCCGCTGTCCGTTCACTCCGCCAAAATGCTGCTCCAGGTGGTAGAGAGGATGAAGGCTCCCTTGTCTCTGTTCATGGTTTTTATGCCTCGCTTGCAGATCTCAATGGCCTCTCTGATCCAGCGCTGTTGTTTGTTCTCTTCGGTGCGGATGACCCTGCCCTTCTCCCGGTCCATGATGTGGTTTTCCCTTTTGCAGTGGTCAGTGATTGCTGATTTGTAATGTTCATGTTGTGCTTGTTCTTTTACTGCTCTGATTTTTCATTTTTTTGACAGGTAAGTCACACCCTCATGGAACATCAGCTGATAAAGACGGGTCTCAAGACACCATCATGCGACACTCTGAAGAAGGCGAAAGACTCGCCGAAACATGTCAGGTAAAAAATTAACCTAAAACATAATTGTCTGCTTTTAATGAATCAGTCAAATATCAATAATAAGAAGACAAAATGAACCTAATACAAATAAATGAATGCTTAATAACTCCCCTGCACATGCTCCTAAAAATCCAAACCTTCACCTGTAAATAAAACGTCCCGACCTGAATACATCTTAATGTTATTATTTTGTTATACACACAGTGCCGCCAAGTGGAATCAAAAATTTGTTTTTATTTTAATTTTCACGTACTGCACGGTGCCCTTTCGACGAATCCGACTGAAAATTAGTCAGAAAAGACTCAAGACAATGATCTTACTCTCTGCCGAATTTTGTGACGTTTTGGCAAAAGGCGTGGCTATTACGGTGCTGAAAAGTCCGATTGTACTCTGTGGCAACAAAAGCTCCAGCAACATGACTCAGGTGATCCTATCTTCTCGAAGTTGCACACATTTGAGGATACTTAAGCCCTGAAGACATCTACCAACTTATTTTTCATCGTAGTAGTAGCGCCACCAACTGGTAAAAGCTAATACAAGTTATTTTCTTGGATGTTTTTCTCCGTGCAACTCAACAAGGTCGCCCTCATATATGCTCGGATGACTGTTTCGGCCATGAGGATGTCACAATACGAAATTCGTCCTTTTTCATGAAAAGTTGTGGGAGTGGCATTGCACTGTTCGGCAATAAAACAAAGCTGATTATGAGGTTCTAAATATGAACGACAACTCGTGAAACTTTACACACACATCAGGCCGAGCAAATTTATCAATATTTTATACGTTAGTTGTGCAGCTTTTTTGAAATGGCTCGCCATGGCCCTCGAGAAATGTTCAAAAAAGCAGCCCTGGTTGAGTGTTTCACCTCGCTTTTTGTAAATTTTATGGAGTACAGTGAACCCTCGGTTATCGCGGTTAATGGGGACCGAGACCACCCGCAAAAACTGAAAATCCGCGAAGTAGCGGCGCACCTTCAAAAATGCTTAAAAAAAATATACAATATATATAATAAATATATAAATATATATATATATATATATATATATATATATATATATATATATACGGGGGGAGAGAGAGAGACAGAGAGTGAAATTCATGTTATAACAAAAAAAACAAATTATTATTAAAACTTATTATTTTTTTATTCCCCAACCATTCTTTTTGTATTTATTTAATTACTCCGACTTTTACCTGCTGGTACGCCGTCCGGTGTGCCCTGTGAAATGAAAGGTGGCATTCTTTATTTATTCATTCATTTATTCATTCATAACTGACAGCCTCGCGCTCCGCTCGTGCCCGGGCAGAAGAGGTGCTCCAATTCGGCTTCACTGTGACACACGCCCGCCCTCCTCCCCCGGAGCTTCCATTCGGTTAAACTTAGGGGCCGCTTGGCACCGCCCGTGCCCGGGGAAGGTGCTCCTCTTCGGCTTACTGTGACGCGAGCATGCCCTCCTCCTGCGTAGCTTCCATTCGGTTAAACTTAGGGGCCGCTTGGAACCGCCCGTGCCCGGGGAAGGTGCTCCTCTTCGGCTTACTGTGACGCGAGCATGCCCTCCTCCTCCGGAGCTTCCATTCGGTTAAACTTAGGGGCCGCTTGGCACCGCCCGTGCCCGGGAAAGGTGCTCCTCTACGGCTTAACTGCCACGCACGCCGGCCGGAGCTCTGGTACGGTCCGAACCGCGCGAAACGTCGCCACCGATCGTGTCCGGGGGAACGTGCTCTCTTCGTCCACTCTCCTCTTCGCCCACGCTCTTCTTCGGCGCACGCCGGCCGTCTAACTGCTCCAGCGCCCCGTCGTGCCGCTCGGCGAAACTACAATGCCCCCGAATATTTTTTAGACCCGCGAAGCACTGAACCCGCGAAAGGTGAACCGCGAAGTAGCGAGGGTTCACTGTATGTATAAGACCAAGACCTACAAAAAAGTCTCTTGGAGCAATGAGCTAGGTTTTACAGGAAGTCGGCCATTTTGAATTTACTTAAAAGGGGGCGGGTCACCACAATGGACTTTGTGTAGAAATTATTATTGGGGCCCGAGCAGCGACCGCGGCGAGGTCCCTATTGTTTTTGTAGAAATTATTATTATTATTATTTTTCCGATTGTTCGATCGCATTTTTGACCCCCGAAACATGCACAAAAACTCACCAAACTTGGCAGTCTCATCGGGCATGGCGAAAAATTTAATATTTTAACGTCTAATATGAACAGGAAGTGAGTTATGAATTTTTGAAAGTCCGATTTTTGCCCTTTTTTGCATGTTTACAGGGGTCATTCTTTTGCACCCTGATCCTAAAGGCTTCATCTGATTGCCTTAAAATTCTGTCTGGAGCATCTTAAGACCTGGGACAAACACTGGGGCTAAAAATTTTTGTTTCCGAAATACTATATGACGGGGGCGGGGCTTCAAAGTTTTCACTTAAGATTTCCTTCGCCGCAATGGACAAAATGCTTAATAACTCTCCTGCACGTGCTGCTAAAAATCCAAAACTTCACATGTACATAAAGAGTCGGTACCTGAAGACATCTATATGTTTATATTCAGTTATACACCTTGCGCCAATCAATATCATTTTTTACATTTTGACGTACTGCACGGTGCCCTTTTAACGAATCTGATTGAAAATTGGCTAGAAAAGACTCAAGACATTGATCTTACTCTATCCCTATTTTTGTGACTTTCCTTCGAAGGGCGTGGCTATTACGGTGCCGCAGAGTCTGATTATTCTCCGTGGCAACAAAAGTTCCTGCAAAATGATTCAGATGATCCATCTTCTCGAAATTTTTCACATTTGAGGATATTCAGGCCCTGAAGACGGCTGCCAACTTATTTTTGATCGCAGTGGTAGCGCCACCAACTGGTTAAAACAAATACAAATTATTTTCGTTGATGTTTTTCTCCGGGCAGGTTAACAAAATCTACCTTATATTTGCTCGGATGAGTGTTTAGGCCTTGAGGATGTCACAATACGAAAGTCTTTCGCCTTCTTCAGAGTTTCACATGATGGTGTCTTGTGACCCGTCTTTATCAGCTGATGTTCCATGAGGGCGTGACTTACCTGTCACGAGAATGAAGGCAAGTCACGCCCCCCGCTGTCCGTTCACTCCGCCAAGATGCTGGTCCAGGTGGTAGAGAGGATGAAGGCTCCCTTGTCTCTGTTCATGGTTTTTATGCCTCGCTTGCAGATCTCAATGGCCTCTCTGATCCAGCGCTGTTGTTTGTTCTCTTCTGTGCGGATGACCCTGCCCTTCTCCCGGTCCATGATGTGGTTTTCCCTTTTGCAGTGGTCAGTGATTGCTGATTTGTAATGTTCATGTTGTGCTTGTTCTTTTACTGCTCTGATTTTTTTCATTTTTTTGACAGGTAAGTCACACCCTCATGGAACATCAGCTCAAGACACCATCATGCGACACTCTGAAGAAGGCGAAAGACTCGCCGAAACATGTCAGTGAAAAAATTAACCTAAAACATAATTGTCTGCTTTTAATGAATCAGTCAAATATCAATAATAAGAAGACAAAATGAACCTAATACAAATAAATGAATGCTTAATAACTCCCCTGCACATGCTCCTAAAAATCCAAACCTTCACCTGTAAATAAAACGTCCCGACCTGAAGACATCTTAATGTTATTATTTTGTTATACACACAGTGCCGCCAAGTGGAATCAAAAATTTGTTTTTATTTTAATTTTCACGTACTGCACGGTGCCCTTTCGACGAATCCGACTGAAAATTAGTCAGAAAAGACTCAAGACAATGATCTTACTCTCTGCCGAATTTTGTGACGTTTTGGCAAAAGGCGTGGCTATTACGGTGCTGAAAAGTCCGATTGTACTCTGTGGCAACAAAAGCTCCAGCAACATGACTCAGGTGATCCTATCTTCTCGAAGTTGCACACATTTGAGGATACTTAAGCCCTGAAGACATCTACCAACTTATTTTTCATCGTAGTAGTAGCGCCACCAACTGGTAAAAGCTAATACAAGTTATTTTCTTGGATGTTTTTCTCCGTGCAACTCAACAAGGTCGCCCTCATATATGCTCGGATGACTGTTTCGGCCATGAGGATGTCCCAATACGAAATTCGTCCTTTTTCATGAAAAGTTGTGGGAGTGGCATTGCACTGTTCGGCAATAAAACAAAGCTGATTATGAGGTTCTAAATATGAACGACAACTCGTGAAACTTTACACACACATCAGGCCGAGCAAATTTATCAATATTTTATACGTTAGTTGTGCAGCTTTTTTGAAATGGCTCGCCATGGCCCTCGAGAAATGTTCAAAAAAGCAGCCCTGGTTGAGTGTTTCACCTCGCTTTTTGTAAATTTTATGGAGTACAGTGAACCCTCGGTTATCGCGGTTAATGGGGACCGAGACCACCCGCAAAAACTGAAAATCCGCGAAGTAGCGGCGCACCTTCAAAAATGCTTAAAAAAAATATACAATATATATAATAAATATATATATATATATATTTATTTATTCATTCATTTATTCATTCATAACTGACAGCCTCGCGCTCCGCTCGTGCCCGGGCAGAAGAGGTGCTCCAATTCGGCTTCACTGTGACACACGCCCGCCCTCCTCCCCCGGAGCTTCCATTCGGTTAAACTTAGGGGCCGCTTGGCACCGCCCGTGCCCGGGGAAGGTGCTCCTCTTCGGCTTACTGTGACGCGAGCATGCCCTCCTCCTGCGGAGCTTCCATTCGGTTAAACTTAGGGGCCGCTTGGAACCGCCCGTGCCCGGGGAAGGTGCTCCTCTTCGGCTTACTGTGACGCGAGCATGCCCTCCTCCTCCGGAGCTTCCATTCGGTTAAACTTAGGGGCCGCTTGGCACCGCCCGTGCCCGGGAAAGGTGCTCCTCTACGGCTTAACTGCCACGCACGCTGGCCGGAGCTCTGGTACGGTCCGAACCGCGCGAAACGTCGCCACCGATCGTGTCCGGGGGAACGTGCTCTTCTTCGTCCACTCTCCTCTTCGCCCACGCTCTTCTTCGGCGCACGCCGGCCGTCTAACCGCTCCAGCGCCCCGTCGTGCCGCTCGGCGAAACTACAATGCCCCCGAATATTTTTTAGACCCGCGAAGCACTGAACCCGCGAAAGGTGAACCGCGAAGTAGCGAGGGTTCACTGTATGTATAAGACCAAGACCTACAAAAAAGTCTCTTGGAGCAATGAGCTAGGTTTTACAGGAAGTCGGCCATTTTTAATTTACTTAAAAGGGGGCGGGTCACCACAATGGACTTTGTGTAGAAATTATTATTGGGGCCCGAGCAGCGACCGCGGCGAGGTCCCTATTGTTTTTGTAGAAAATATTATTACTTTTATTATTATTATTATTATTATTATTATTAGGGCCTGAGCAGCGACCGCTGCGAAGTCCCTATTGTTTTTGTAGAAATTATTATTATTATTATTTTTCCGATTGTTCGATCGCATTTTTGACCCCCGAAACATGCACAAAAACTCACCAAACTTGGCAGTCTCATCGGGCATGGCGAAAAATTTGATATTTTAACGTCTAATATGAACAGGAAGTGAGTTATGAATTTTTGAAAGTCCGACTTTTGCCCTTTTTTGCATGTTTACAGGGGTCATTCTTTTGCACCCTGATCCTAAAGGCTTCATCTGATTGCCTTAAAGTTCTGTCTGGAGCATCTTAAGACATGGGACAAACACTGGGGCTAAAATTTTTTGTTTCCGAAATACTATATGACGGGGGCGGGGCTTCAAAGTTTTCACTTAAGATTTCCTTCGCCGCAATGGACAAAATGCTTAATAACTCTCCTGCACGTGATGCTAAAAATCCAAAACTTCACATTTACATAAAGAGTCTGTACCTGAAGACATCTATATGTTTATATTCAGTTATACACCTTGCGCCAATCAATATAAATCTTTACATTTTGACGTACTGCACGGTGCCCTTTTAACGAATCCGACTGAAAATTGGCTAGAAAAGACTCAAGACATTGATCTTACTCTATCCCTATTTTTATGACTTTCCTTCAAAGGGCGTGGCTATTACGGTGCCGCAGAGTCTGATTATTCTCCGTGGCAACAAAAGTTCCTGCAAAATGATTCAGATGATCCATCTTCTGGAAATCTTTCACATTTGAGGATATTCAGGCCCTGAAGATGGCTGCCAACTTATTTTTGATCGCAGTGGTAGCGCCACCAACTGGTTAAAACAAATACAAATTATTTTCGTTGATGTTTTTCTCCGGGCAGGTTAACAAAATCTACCTTATATTTGCTCGGATGAGTGTTTAGGCCTTGAGCATGTCACAATACGAAAGTCTTTCGCCTTCTTCTGAGTGTCACATGATGGTGTCTTGTGACCCGTCTTTATCAGCTGATGTTCCATGAGGGCGTGACTTACCTGTCACAAGAATGAAGGCAAGTCACGCCCCCCGCTGTCCGTTCACTCCGCCAAGATGCTGGTCCAGGTGGTAGAGAGGATGAAGGCTCCCTTGTCTCTGTTCATGGTTTTTATGCCTCGCTTGCAGATCTCAATGGCCTCTCTGATCCAGCGCTGTTGTTTGTTCTCTTCTGTGCGGATGACCCTGCCCTTCTCCCGGTCCATGATGTGGTTTTCCCTTTTGCAGTGGTCAGTGATTGCTGATTTGTAATGTTCATGTTGTGCTTGTTCTTTTACTGCTCTGATTTTTTCATTTTTTTGACAGGTAAGTCACACCCTCATGGAACATCAGCTCAAGACACCATCATGCGACACTCTGAAGAAGGCGAAAGACTCGCCGAAACATGTCAGGTAAAAAATTAACCTAAAACATAATTGTCTGCTTTTAATGAATCAGTCAAATATCAATAATAAGAAGACAAAATGAACCTAATACAAATAAAGGAATGCTTAATAACTCCCCTGCACATGCTCCTAAAAATCCAAACCTTCACCTGTAAATAAAACGTCCCGACCTGAAGACATCTTAATGTTATTATTTTGTTATACACACAGTGCCGCCAAGTGGAATCAAAAATTTGTTTTTATTTTAATTTTCACGTACTGCACGGTGCCCTTTTGACGAATCCGACTGAAAATTAGTCAGAAAAGACTCAAGACAATGATCTTACTCTCTGCCGAATTTTGTGACGTTTTGGCAAAAGGCGTGGCTATTAAGGTGCTGAAAAGTCCGATTGTACTCTGTGGCAACAAAAGCTCCGGCAACATGACTCAGATGATCCTATCTTCTCGAAGTTGTACACATTTGAGGATACTTCAGCCCTGAAGACATCTACCAACTTATTTTACATCGTAGTAGTAGCGCCACCAACTGGTAAAAGCTAATACAAGTTATTTTCTTGGATGTTTTTCTCCGTGCAACTCAACAAGGTCGCCCTCATATATGCTCGGATGACTGTTTCGGCCATGAGGATGTCACAATACGAAATTCGTGATTTTTCGTGAAAAGCTGTGGAGTGGCATTGCACTGTTCGGCAATAAAACAAAGCTGATTATGAGGTTCTAAATATGAACGACAACTCGTAAAACTTTACACACACATCAGGCCGAGCAAATTTATCAATATTTTATACGTTAGTTGTGCAGCTTTTTTGAAATGGCTCGCCATGGCCCTCGAGAAATGTTAAAAAAAAGCAGCTCTGGTTGAGTGTTTCACCTCGCTTTTTGTAAATTTTATGGAGTACAGTGAACCCTCGGTTATCGCGGTTAATGGGGACCGAGACCACCCGCGAAAACTGAAAATCCGCGAAGTAGCGGCGCACCTTCAAAAATGCAAAAAAAAAATATACAATATATATAATAAATATATAAATATATATATATATATATATATATATATATATATATATATATATATATATACGGGGGGAGAGAGAGAGAGAGAGTGAAATTCATGTTATAACAAAAAAACCAAATTATTATTAAAACGTATTATTTTTTTATTCCCCAGCCATTCTTTTTGTATTTATTTAATTACTCCGACTTTTACCTGCTGGTACGCCGTCCGGTGTGCCCTGTGAAATGAAAGGTGGCATTCTTTATTTATTTATTCATTTATTCATTCATAACTGACAGCCTCGCGCTCCGCTCGTGCCCGGGCAGAAGAGGTGCTCCATTTTGGCTTAACTGTGACACACGCCCGCCCTCCTCCCCCGGAGCTTCCATTCGGTTAAACTTAGGGGCCGCTTGGCACCGCCCGTGCCCGGGGAAGGTGCTCCTCTTCGGCTTACTGTGACGCGAGCATGCCCTCCTCCTGCGGAGCTTCCATTCGGTTAAACTTAGGGGCCGCTTGGAACCGCCCGTGCCCGGGGAAGGTGCTCCTCTTCGGCTTACTGTGACGCGAGCATGCCCTCCTCCTCCGGAGCTTCCATTCGGTTAAACTTAGGGGCCGCTTGGCACCGCCCGTGCCCGGGGAAGGTGCTCCTCTACGGCTTAACTTCCACGCACGCCGGCCGGAGCTCTGGTACGGTCCGAACCGCGCGAAACGTCGCCACCGATCGTGTCCGGGGGAACGTGCTCTTCTTCGTCCACTCTCCTCTTCGCCCACGCTCTTCTTCGGCGCACGCCGGCCGTCTAACCGCTCCAGCGCCCCGTCGTGCCGCTCGGCGAAACTACAATGCCCCCGAATATTTTTTATACCCGCGAAGCACTGAACCCGCGAAAGGTGAACCGCGAAGTAGCGAGGGTTCACTGTATGTATAAGACCAAGACCTACAAAAAAGTCTCTTGGAGCAATGAGCTAGGTTTTACAGGAAGTCGGCCATTTTGAATTTACTTAAAAGGGGGCGGGTCACCACAATGGACTTTGTGTAGAAATTATTATTGGGGCCCGAGCAGCGACCGCGGCGAGGTCCCTATTGTTTTTGTAGAAAATATTATTACTTTTATTATTATTATTATTATTATTATTAGGGCCTGAGCAGCGACCGCTGCGAAGTCCCTATTGTTTTTGTAGAAATTATTATTATTATTATTTTTCCGATTGTTCGATCGCATTTTTGACCCCCGAAACATGCACAAAAACTCACCAAACTTGGCAGTCTCATCGGGCATGGCGAAAAATTTGATATTTTAACGTCTAATATGAACAGGAAGTGAGTTATGAATTTTTGAAAGTCCGACTTTTGCCCTTTTTTGCATGTTTACAGGGGTCATTCTTTTGCACCCTGATCCTAAAGGCTTCATCTGATTGCCTTAAAATTCTGTCTGTAGCATCTGAAGACCTGGGACAAACACTGGGGCTAAAATTTTTTGTTTCCGAAATACTATATGACGGGGGCGGGGCTTCAAAGTTTTCACTTAAGATTTCCTTCGCCGCAATGGACAAAATGCTTAATAACTCTCCTGCACATGCTGCTAAAAATCCAAAACTTCACATGTACATAAAGAGTCTGTACCTGAAGACATCTATATGTTTATATTCAGTTATACACCTTGCGCCAATCAATATCATTTTTTACATTTTGACGTACTGCACGGTGCCCTTTTAACGAATCTGATTGAAAATTGGCTAGAAAAGACTCAAGACATTGATCTTACTCTATCCCTATTTTTGTGACTTTCCTTCGAAGGGCGTGGCTATTACGGTGCCGCAGAGTCTGATTATTCTCCGTGGCAACAAAAGTTCCTGCAAAATGATTCAGATGATCCATCTTCTCGAAATTTTTCACATTTGAGGATATTCAGGCCCTGAAGACGGCTGCCAACTTATTTTTGATCGCAGTGGTAGCGCCACCAACTGGTTAAAACAAATACAAATTATTTTCGTTGATGTTTTTCTCCGGGCAGGTTAACAAAATCTACCTTATATTTGCTCGGATGAGTGTTTAGGCCTTGAGCATGTCACAATACGAAAGTCTTTCGCCTTCTTCAGAGTGTCACATGATGGTGCCTTGTGACCCGTCTTTATCAGATGATGTTCCATGAGGGCGTGACTTACCTGTCACAAGAATGAAGGCAAGTCACGCCCCCCGCTGTCCGTTCACTCCGCCAAGATGCTGGTCCAGGTGGTAGAGAGGATGAAGGCTCCCTTGTCTCTGTTCATGGTTTTTATGCCTCGCTTGCAGATCTCAATGGCCTCTCTGATCCAGCGCTGTTGTTTGTTCTCTTCTGTGCGGATGACCCTGCCCTTCTCCCGGTCCATGATGTGGTTTTCCCTTTTGCAGTGGTCAGTGATTGCTGATTTGTAATGTTCATGTTGTGCTTGTTCTTTTACTGCTCTGATTTTTTTCATTTTTTTGACAGGTAAGTCACACCCTCATGGAACATCAGCTCAAGACACCATCATGCGACACTCTGAAGAAGGCGAAAGACTCGCCGAAACATGTCAGTGAAAAAATTAACCTAAAACATAATTGTCTGCTTTTAATGAATCAGTCAAATATCAATAATAAGAAGACAAAATGAACCTAATACAAATAAATGAATGCTTAATAACTCCCCTGCACATGCTCCTAAAAATCCAAACCTTCACCTGTAAATAAAACGTCCCGACCTGAAGACATCTTAATGTTATTATTTTGTTATACACACAGTGCCGCCAAGTGGAATCAAAAATTTGTTTTTATTTTAATTTTCACGTACTGCACGGTGCCCTTTTGACGAATCCGACTGAAAATTAGTCAGAAAAGACTCAAGACAATGATCTTACTCTCTGCCGAATTTTGTGACGTTTTGGCAAAAGGCGTGGCTATTACGGTGCTGAAAAGTCCGATTGTACTCTGTGGCAACAAAAGCTCCGGCAACATGACTCAGATGATCCTATCATCTCGAAGTTGTACACATTTGAGGATACTTCAGCCCTGAAGACATCTACCGACTTATTTTTCATCGTAGTAGTAGCGCCACCAACTGGTAAAAGCTAATACAAGTTATTTTCTTGGATGTTTTTCTCCGTGCAACTCAACAAGGTTGCCCTCATATATGCTCGGATGACTGTTTCGGCCATGAGGATGTCACAATACGAAATTTGTCCTTTTTCGTGAAAAGTTTTGGGAGTGGCATTGCACTGTTCGGCAATAAAACAACGCTGATTATGAGGTTCTAAATATGAACGACAACTCGTGAAACTTAACACACACATCAGGCCGAGCAAATTTATCAATATTTTATACGTTAGTTGTGCAGCTTTTTTGAAATGGCTCGCCATGGCCCTCGAGAAATGTTAAAAAAAGCAGCCCTGATTGAGTGTTTCACCTCGCTTTTTGTAAATTTTATGGAGTACAGTGAACCCTCGGTTATCGCGGTTAATGGGGACCGAGACCACCCGCGAAAACTGAAAATCCGCGAAGTAGCGGCGCACCTTCAAAAATGCTTAAAAAAAATATACAATGTATATAATAAATATATATATATATATATATATACGGGGAGAGAGAGAGTGAAATTCATTTTATAACAAAAAAACCAAATTATTATTAAAACGTATTATTTTTTTATTCCCCAGCCATTCTTTTTGTATTTATTTAATTACTCCGACTTTTACCTGCTGGTACGCCGTCCGGTGTGCCCTGTGAAATGAAAGGTGGCATTCTTTATTTATTTATTCATTTATTCATTCATAACTGACAGCCTCGCGCTCCGCTCGTGCCCGGGCAGAAGAGGTGCTCCAATTCGGCTTAACTGTGACACACGCCCGCCCTCCTCCCCCGGAGCTTCCATTCGGTTAAACTTAGGGGCCGCTTGGCACCGCCGTGCCCGGGGAAGGTGCTACTCTTCGGCTTACTGTGACGCGAGCATGCCCTCCTCCTCCGGAGCTTCCATTCGGTTAAACTTAGGGGCCGCTTGGAACCGCCCGTGCCCGGGGAAGGTGCTCCTCTTCGGCTTACTGTGACGCGAGCATGCCCTCCTCCTCCGGAGCTTCCATTCGGTTAAACTCAGGGGCCGCTTGGAACCGCCCGTGCCCGGGGAAGGTGCTCCTCTTCGGCTTACTGTGACGCGAACATGCCCTCCTCCTCCGGAGCTTCCATTCGGTTAAACTTAGGGGCCGCTTGGCACCGCCCGTGCCCGGGGAAGGTGCTCCTCTATGGCTTAACTGCCACGCACGCCGGCCGGAGCTCTGGTACGGTCCGAACCGCGCGAAACGTCGCCACCGATCGTGTCCGGGGGAACGTGCTCTTCTTCGTCCACTCTCCTCTTCGCCCACGCTCTTCTTCGGCGCACGCCGGCCGTCTAACCGCTCCAGCGCCCCGTCGTGCCGCTCGGCGAAACTACAATGCCCCCGAATATTTTTTAGACCCGCGAAGCACTGAACCCGCGAAAGGTGAACCGCGAAGTAGCGAGGGTTCACTGTATGTATAAGACCAAGACCTACAAAAAAGTCTCTTGGAGCAATGAGCTAGGTTTTACAGGAAGTCGGCCATTTTGAATTTACTTAAAAGGGGGCGGGTCACCACAATGGACTTTGTGTAGAAATTATTATTGGGGCCCGAGCAGCGACCGCCGCGAGGTCCCTATTGTTTTTGTAGAAAATATTATTACTTTTATTATTATTATTATTATTATTATTATTAGGGCCTGAGCAGCGACCGCTGCGAAGTCCCTATTGTTTTTGTAGGAATTATTATTATTATTATTTTTCCGATTGTTCGATCGCATTTTTGACCCCCGAAACATGCACAAAAACTCACCAAACTTGGCAGTCTCATCGGGCATGGCGAAAAATTTTATATTTTTTAACGTCTAATATGAACAGGAAGTGAGTTATGAATTTTTGAAAGTCCGACTTTTGCCCTTTTTTGCATGTTTACAGGGGTCATTCTTTTGCACCCTGATCCTAAAGGCTTCATCTGATTGCCTTAAAGTTCTGTCTGGAGCATCTTAAGACCTGGGACAAACACTGGGGCTAAAATTTTTTGTTTCCGAAATACTATATGACGGGGGCGGGGCTTCAAAGTTTTCACTTAAGATTTCCTTCGCCGCAATGGACAAAATGCTTAATAACTCTCCTGCACGTGCTGCTAAAAATCCAAAACTTCACATGTACATAAAGAGTCGGTACCTGAAGACATCTATATGTTTATATTCAGTTATACACCTTGCGCCAATCAATATAAATCTTTACATTTTGACGTACTGCACGGTGCCCTTTTAACGAATCCGACTGAAAATTGGCTAGAAAAGACTCAAGACATTGATCTTACTCTATCCCTATTTTTATGACTTTCCTTCAAAGGGCGTGGCTATTACGGTGCCGCAGAGTCTGATTATTCTCCGTGGCAACAAAAGTTCCTGCAAAATGATTCAGATGATCCATCTTCTGGAAATCTTTCACATTTGAGGATATTCAGGCCCTGAAGACGGCTGCCAACTTAATTTTGATCGCAGTGGTAGCGCCACCAACTGGTTAAAACAAATACAAATTATTTTCGTTGATGTTTTTCTCCGGGCAGGTTAACAAAATCTACCTTATATTTGCTCGGATGAGTGTTTAGACCTTGAGGATGTCACAATACGAAAGTCTTTCGCCTTCTTCAGAGTGTCACATGATGGTGTCTTGTGACCCGTCTTTATCAGCTGATGTTCCATGAGGGCGTGACTTACCTGTCACGAGAATGAAGGCAAGTCACGCCCCCCGCTGTCCGTTCACTCCGCCAAGATGCTGGTCCAGGTGGTAGAGAGGATGAAGGCTCCCTTGTCTCTGTTCATGGTTTTTATGCCTCGCTTGCAGATCTCAATGGCCTCTCTGATCCAGCGCTGTTGTTTGTTCTCTTCTGTGCGGATGACCCTGCCCTTCTCCCAGTCCATGATGTGGTTTTCCCTTTTGCAGTGGTCAGTGATTGCTGATTTGTAATGTTCATGTTGTGCTTGTTCTTTTACTGCTCTGATTTTTTCATTTTTTTGACAGGTAAGTCACACCCTCATGGAACATCAGCTGATAAAGACGGGTCTCAAGACACCATCATGCGACACTCTGAAGAAGGCAAAAGACTCGCCGAAACATGTCAGGTAAAAAATTAACCTCAAACATAATTGTCTGCTTTTAATGAATCAGTCAAATATCAATAATAAGAAGACAAAATGAACCTAATACAAATAAATGAATGCTTAATAACTCCCCTGCACATGCTCCTAAAAATCCAAACCTTCACCTGTAAATAAAACGTCCCGACCTGAAGACATCTTAATGTTATTATTTTGTTATACACACAGTGCCGCCAAGTGGAATCAAAAATTTGTTTTTATTTAAATTTTCACATACTGCACGGTGCCCTTTTGACGAATCCGACTGAAAATTAGTCAGAAAAGACTCAAGACAATGATCTTACTCTCTGCCGAATTTTGTGACGTTTTGGCAAAAGGCGTGGCTATTAAGGTGCTGAAAAGTCCGATTGTACTCTGTGGCAACAAAAGCTGACATGACTCAGATGATCCTATCTTCTCGAAGTTGTACACATTTGAGGATAATTCAGCCCTGAAGACATCTACCGACTTATTTTTCATCGTAGTAGTAGCGCCACCAACTGGTAAAAGCTAATACAAGTTATTTTCTTGGATGTTTTTCTCCGTGCAACTCAACAAGGTCGCCCTCATATATGCTCGGATGACTGTTTCGGCCATGAGGATGTCACAATACGAAATTTGTCCTTTTTCGTGAAAAGTTGTGGGAGTGGCATTGCACTGTTCGGCAATAAAACAACGCTGATTATGAGGTTCTAAATATGAACGACAACTCGTGAAACTTTACACACACATCAGGCCGAGCAAATTTATCAATATTTTATACGTTAGTTGTGCAGCTTTTTTTAAATGGCTCGCCATGGCCCTCGAGAAATGTTAAAAAAAGCAGCCCTGATTGAGTGTTTCACCTCGCTTTTTGTAAATTTTATGGAGTACAGTGAACCCTCGGTTATCGCGGTTAATGGGGACCGAGACCACCCGCGAAAACTGAAAATCCGCGAAGTAGCGGCGCACCTTCAAAAATGCTTAAAAAAAATATACAATATATATAATAAATATATATATATATATATATATATATATATATATATATATACGGGGAGAGAGAGAGTGAAATTCATTTTATAACAAAAAAACCAAATTATTATTAAAACGTATTACTTTTTTTATTCCCCAGCCATTCTTTTTGTATTTATTTAATTACTCCGACTTTTACCTGCTGGTACGCCGTCCGGTGTGCCCTGTGAAATGAAAGGTGGCATTCTTTATTTATTTATTCATTTATTCATTCATAACTGACAGCCTCGCGCTCCGCTCGTGCCCGGGCAGAAGAGGTGCTCCAATTTGGCTTAACTGTGACACACGCCCGTCCTCCTCCCCCGGAGCTTCCATTCGGTTAAACTTAGGGGCCGCTTGGCACCGCCCGTGCCCGGGGAAGGTGCTCCTCTTCGGCTTACTGTGACGCGAGCATGCCCTCCTCCTCCGGAGCTTCCATTCGGTTAAACTTAGGGGCCGCTTGGAACCGCCCGTGCCCGGGGAAGGTGCTCCTCTTCGGCTTACTGTGACGCGAGCATGCCCTCCTCCTCCGGAGCTTCCATTCGGTTAAACTTAGGGGCCGCTTTGCACCGCCCGTGCCCGGGGAAGGTGCTCCTCTACGGCTTAACTGCCACGCACGCTGGCCGGAGCTCTGGTACGGTCCGAACCGCGCGAAACGTCGCCACCGATCGTGTCCGGGGGAACGTGCTCTTCTTCGTCCACTCTCCTCTTCGCCCACGCTCTTCTTCGGCGCACGCCGGCCGTCTAACCGCTCCAGCGCCCCGTCGTGCCGCTCGGCGAAACTACAATGCCCCCGAATATTTTTTAGACCCGCGAAGCACTGAACCCGCGAAAGGTGAACCGCGAAGTAGCGAGGGTTCACTGTATGTATAAGACCAAGACCTACAAAAAAGTCTCTTGGAGCAATGAGCTAGGTTTTACAGGAAGTCGGCCATTTTGAATTTACTTAAAAGGGGGCGGGTCACCACAATGGACTTTGTGTAGAAATTATTATTGGGGCCCGAGCAGCGACCACGGCGAGGTCCCAATTGTTTTTGTAGAAAATATTATTACTTTTATTATTATTATTATTATTATTATTAGGGCCTGAGCAGCGACCGCTGCGAAGTCCCTATTGTTTTTGTAGAAATTATTATTATTATTATTTTTCCGATTGTTCGATCGCATTTTTGACCCCCGAAACATGCACAAAAACTCACCAAACTTGGCAGTCTCATCGGGCATGGCGAAAAATTTGATATTTTAACGTCTAATATGAACAGGAAGTGAGTTATGAATTTTTGAAAGTCCGACTTTTGCCCTTTTTTGCATGTTTACAGGGGTCATTCTTTTGCACCCTGATCCTAAAGGCTTCATCTGATTGCCTTAAAATTCTGTCTGTAGCATCTGAAGACCTGGCACAAACACTGGGGCTAAAATTTTTTGTTTCCGAAATACTATATGACGGGGGCGGGGCATCAAAGTTTTCACTTAAGATTTCCTTCGCCGCAATGGACAAAATGCTTAATAACTCTCCTGCACATGCTGCTAAAAATCCAAAACTTCACATGTACATAAAGAGTCTGTACCTGAAGACATCTATATGTTTATATTCAGTTATACACCTTGCGCCAATCAATATCATTTTTTACATTTTGACGTACTGCACGGTGCCCTTTTAACGGATCTGATTGAAAATTGGCTAGAAAAGACTCAAGACATTGATCTTACTCTATCCCTATTTTTGTGACTTTCCTTCGAAGGGCGTGGCTATTACGGTGCCGCAGAGTCTGATTATTCTCCGTGGCAACAAAAGTTCCTGCAAAATGATTCAGATGATCCATCTTCTCGAAGTTTTTCACATTTGAGGATATTCAGGCCCTGAAGACGGCTGCCAACTTATTTTTGATCGCAGTGGTAGCGCCACCAACTGGTTAAAACAAATACAAATTATTTTCGTTGATGTTTTTCTCCGGGCATGTTAACAAAATCTACCTTATATTTGCTCGGATGAGTGTTTAGGCCTTGAGCATGTCACAATATGAAAGTCTTTCGCCTTCTTCAGAGTGTCACATGATGGTGTCTTGTGACCCGTCTTTATCAGCTGATGTTCCATGAGGGCGTGACTTACCTGTCACAAGAATGAAGGCAAGTCACGCCCCCCGCTGTCCGTTCACTCCGCCAAGATGCTGGTCCAGGTGGTAGAGAGGATGAAGGCTCCCTTGTCTCTGTTCATGGTTTTTATGCCTCGCTTGCAGATCTCAATGGCCTCTCTGATCCAGCGCTGTTGTTTGTTCTCTTCTGTGCGGATGACCCTGCCCTTCTCCCGGTCCATGATGTGGTTTTCCCTTTTGCAGTGGTCAGTGATTGCTGATTTGTAATGTTCATGTTGTGCTTGTTCTTTTACTGCTCTGATTTTTTTCATTTTTTTGACAGGTAAGTCACACCCTCATGGAACATCAGCTCAAGACACCATCATGCGACACTCTGAAGAAGGCGAAAGACTCGCCGAAACATGTCAGGTAAAAAATTAACCTAAAACATAATTGTCTGCTTTTAATGAATCAGTCAAATATCAATAATAAGAAGACAAAATGAACCTAATACAAATAAATGAATGCTTAATAACTCCCCTGCACATGCTCCTAAAAATCCAAACCTTCACCTGTAAATAAAACGTCCCGACCTGAAGACATCGTAATGTTATTATTTTGTTATACACACAGTGCCGCCAAGTGGAATCAAAAATTTGTTTTTATTTTAATTTTCACGTACTGCACGGTGCCCTTTTGACGAATCCGACTGAAAATTAGTCAGAAAAGACTCAAGACAATGATCTTACTCTCTGCCGAATTTTGTGACGTTTTGGCAAAAGGCGTGGCTATTAAGGTGCTGAAAAGTCCGATTGTACTCTGTGGCAACAAAAGCTCCGGCAACATGACTCAGATGATCCTATCTTCTCGAATTGTACACATTTGAGGATACTTCAGCCCTGAAGACATCTACCAACTTATTTTACATCGTAGTAGTAGCGCCACCAACTGGTAAAAGCTAATACAAGTTATTTTCTTGGATGTTTTTCTCCATGCAACTCAACAAGGTCGCCCTCATATATGCTCGGATGACTGTTTCGGCCATGAGGATGTCACAATACGAAATTCGTCCTTTTTCGTGAAAAGTTGTGGGAGTGGCATTGCACTGTTCGGCAATAAAACAAAGCTGATTATTAGGTTCTAAATATGAACGACAACTCGTAAAACTTTACACACACATCAGGCCGAGCAAATTTATCAATATTTTATACGTTAGTTGTGCAGCTTTTTTGAAATGGCTCGCCATGGCCCTCGAGAAATGTTAAAAAAAGCAGCTCTGGTTGAGTGTTTCACCTCGCTTTTTGTAAATTTTATGGAGTACAGTGAACCCTCGGTTATCGCGGTTAATGGGGACCGAGACCACCCGCGAAAACTGAAAATCCGCGAAGTAGCGGCGCACCTTCAAAAATGCTTAAAAAAAATATACAATATATATAATAAATATATATATATATATATATATACGGGGAGAGAGAGAGTGAAATTCATGTTATAACAAAAAAACCAAATTATTATTAAAACGTATTATTTTTTTATTCCCCAGCCATTCTTTTTGTATTTATTTAATTACTCCGACTTTTACCTGCTGGTACGCCGTCCGGTGTGCCCTGTGAAATGAAAGGTGGCATTCTTTATTTATTTATTCATTCATAACTGACAGCCTCGCGCTCCGCTCGTGTCCGGGCAGAAGAGGTGCTCCAATTTGGCTTAACTGTGACACACGCCCGTCCTCCTCCCCCGGAGATTCCATTCGGTTAAACTTAGGGGCCGCTTGGCACCGCCCGTGCCCGGGGAAGGTGCTCCTCTTCGGCTTACTGTGACGCGAGCATGCCCTCCTCCTCCGGAGCTTCCATTCGGTTAAACTTAGGGGCCGCTTGGAACCGCCCGTGCCCGGGGAAGGTGCTCCTCTTTGGCTTACTGTGACGCGAGCATGCCCTCCTCCTCCGGAGCTTCCATTCGGTTAAACTTAGGGGCCGCTTGGCACCGCCCGTGCCCGGGGAAGGTGCTCCTCTACGGCTTAACTGCCACGCACGCTGGCCGGAGCTCTGGTACGGTCCGAACCGCGCGAAACGTCGCCACCGATCGTGTACGGGGGAACGTGCTCTTCTTCGTCCACTCTCCTCTTCGCCCACGCTCTTCTTCGGCGCACGCCGGCCGTCTAACCGCTCCAGCGCCCCGTCGTGCCGCTCGGCGAAACTACAATGCCCCCGAATATTTTTTAGACCCGCGAAGCACTGAACCCGCGAAAGGTGAACCGCGAAGTAGCGAGGGTTCACTGTATGTATAAGACCAAGACCTACAAAAAAGTCTCTTGGAGCAATGAGCTAGGTTTTACAGGAAGTCGGCCATTTTGAATTTACTTAAAAGGGGGCGGGTCACCACAATGGACTTTGTGTAGAAATTATTATTGGGGCCCGAGCAGCGACGGCGGCGAGGTCCCTATTGTTTTTCTAGAAATTGTTATTAGGGCCCGAGCTGCGACGGCTGCGAGGTCCCTATTGTTTTTGTAGAAAATATTATTACTTTTATTATTATTATTATTATTATTATTAGGGCCTGAGCAGCGACCGCTGCGAAGTCCCTATTGTTTTTGTAGAAATTATTATTATTATTATTTTTCCGATTGTTCGATCGCATTTTTGACCCCCGAAACATGCACAAAAACTCACCAAACTTGGCAGTCTCATCGGGCATGGCGAAAAATTTGATATTTTAACGTCTAATATGAACAGGAAGTGAGTTATGAATTTTTGAAAGTCCGACTTTTGCCCTTTTTTGCATGTTTACAGGGGTCATTCTTTTGCACCCTGATCCTAAAGGCTTCATCTGATTGCCTTAAAATTCTGTCTGTAGCATCTGAAGACCTGGCACAAACACTGGGGCTAAAATTTTTTGTTTCCGAAATACTATATGACGGGGGCGGGGCATCAAAGTTTTCACTTAAGATTTCCTTCGCCGCTATGGACAAAATGCTTAATAACTCTCCTGCACATGCTGCTAAAAATCCAAAACTTCACATGTACATAAAGAGTCTGGACCTGAAGACATCTATATGTTTATATTCAGTTATACACCTTGCGCCAATCAATATCATTTTTTACATTTTGACGTACTGCACGGTGCCCTTTTAACGAATCTGATTGAAAATTGGCTAGAAAAGACTCAAGACATTGATCTTACTCTATCCCTATTTTTGTGACTTTCCTTCGAAGGGCGTGGGTATTACGGTGCCGCAGAGTCTGATTATTCTCCGTGGCAACAAAAGTTCCTGCAAAATGATTCAGATGATCCATCTTCTCGAAATTTTTCACATTTGAGGATATTCAGGCCCTGAAGACGGCTGCCAACTTATTTTTGATCGCAGTGGTAGCACCACCAACTGGTTAAAACAAATACAAATTATTTTCGTTGATTTTTTTCTCCGGGCAGGTTAACAAAATCTACCTTACATTTGCTCGGATGAGTGTTTAGGCCTTGAGGATGTCACAATACGAAAGTCTTTCGCCTTCTTCAGAGTGTCACATGATGGTGTCTTGTGGCCCGTCTTTATCAGCTGATGTTCCATGAGGGCGTGACTTACCTGTCACAAGAACGAAGGCAAGTCACGCCCCCCGCTGTCCGTTCACTCCGCCAAAATGCTGCTCCAGGTGGTAGAGAGGATGAAGGTTCCCTTGTCTCTGTTCATGGTTTTTATGCCTCGCTTGCAGATCTCAATGGCCTCTCTGATCCAGCGCTGTTGTTTGTTCTCTTCTGTGCGGATGACCCTGCCCTTCTCCCGGTCCATGATGTGGTTTTCCCTTTTGCAGTGGTCAGTGATTGCTGATTTGTAATGTTCATGTTGTGCTTGTTCTTTTACTGCTCTGATTTTTTAATTTTTTTGACAGGTAAGTCACACCCTCATGGAACATCAGCTGATAAAGACTGGTCTCAAGACACCATCATGCGACACTCTGAAGAAGGCGAAAGACTCGCCGAAACATGTCAGGTAAAAAATTAACCTAAAACATAAATGTCTGCTTTTAATGAATCAGTCAAATATCAATAATAAGAAGACAAAATGAACCTAATACAAATAAATGAATGCTTAATAACTCCCCTGCACATGCTCCTAAAAATCCAAACCTTCACCTGTAAATAAAACGTCCCGACCTGAAGACATCTTAATGTTATTATTTTGTTATACACACAGTGCCGCCAAGTGGAATCAAAAATTTGTTTTTATTTTAATTTTCACGTACTGCACGGTGCCCTTTTGACGAATCCGACTGAAAATTAGTCAGAAAAGACTCAAGACAATGATCTTACTCTCTGCCGAATTTTGTGACGTTTTGGCAAAAGGCGTGGCTATTAAGGTGCTGAAAAGTCCGATTGTACTTTGTGGCAACAAAAGCTCCGGCAACATGACTCAGATGATCCTATCTTCTCGAAGTTGTACACATTTGAGGATACTTCAGCCCTGAAGACATCTACCAACTTATTTTACATCGTAGTAGTAGCGCCACCAACTGGTAAAAGCTAATACAAGTTATTTTCTTGGATGTTTTTCTCCGTGCAACTCAACATGGTCGCCCTCATATATGCTCGGATGACTGTTTCGGCCATGAGGATGTCACAATACGAAATTCATGATTTTTCGTGAAAAGTTGTGGGAGTGGCATTGCACTGTTCGGCAATAAAACAAAGCTGATTATGAGGTTCTAAATATGAACGACAACTCGTAAAACTTTACACACACATCAGGCCGAGCAAATTTATCAATATTTTATAAGTTAGTTGTGCAGCTTTTTTGAAATGGCTCGCCATGGCCCTCGAGAAATGTTAAAAAAAAGCAGCTCTGGTTGAGTGTTTCACCTCGCTTTTTGTAAATTTTATGGAGTACAGTGAACCCTCGGTTATCGCGGTTAATGGGGACCGAGACCACCCGCGAAAACTGAAAATCCGCGAAGTAGCGGCGCACCTTCAAAAATGCTTAAAAAAAATATACAATATATATAATAAATATATATATATATATATATATATATATATATACGGGGAGAGAGAGAGTGAAATTCATTTTAGAACAAAAAAACCAAATTATTATTAAAACGTATTATTTTTTTATTCCCCAGCCATTCTTTTTGTATTTATTTAATTACTCCGACTTTTACCTGCTGGTACGCCGTCCGGTGTGCCCTGTGAAATGAAAGGTGGCATTCTTTATTTATTTATTCATTTATTCATTCATAACTGACAGCCTCGCGCTCCGCTCGTGCCCGGGCGGAAGAGGTGCTCCAATTCGGCTTAACTGTGACACACGCCCGCCCTCCTCCCCCGGAACTTCCATTCGGTTAAACTTAGGGGCCGCTTGGCACCGCCCGTGCCCGGGGAAGGTGCTCCTCTTCGGCTTACTGTGACGCGAGCATGCCCTCCTCCTCCGGAGCTTCCATTCAGTTAAACTTAGGGGCCGCTTGGAACCGCCCGTGCCCGGGGAAGGTGCTCCTCTTCGGCTTACTGTGACGCGAGCATGCCCTCCTCCTCCGGAGCTTCCATTCGGTTAAACTTAGGGGCCGCTTGGAACCGCCCGTGCCCGGGGAAGGTGCTCCTCTTCGGCTTACTGTGACGCGAGCATGCCCTCCTCCTCCGGAGCTTCCATTCGGTTAAACTTAGGGGCCGCTTGGCACCGCCCGTGCCCGGGGAAGGTGCTCCTCTACGGCTTAACTGCCACGCACGCCGGCCGGAGCTCTGGTACGGTCCGAACCGCGCGAAACGTCGCCACCGATCGTGTCCGGGAGAACGTGCTCTTCTTCGTCCACTCTCCTCTTCGCCCACGCTCTTCTTCGGCGCACGCCGGCCGTCTAACCGCTCCAGCGCCCCGTCGTGCCGCTCGGCAAAACTACAATGCCCCCGAATATTTTTTAGACCCGCGAAGCACTGAACCCGCGAAAGGTGAACCGCGAAGTAGCGAGGGTTCACTGTATGTATAAGACCAAGACCTACAAAAAAGTCTCTTGGAGCAATGAGCTAGGTTTTACAGGAAGTCGGCCATTTTGAATTTACTTAAAAGGGGGCGAGTCACCACAATGGACTTTGTGTAGAAATTATTATTGGGGCCCGAGCAGCGACGGCGGCGAGGTCCCTATTGTTTTTGTAGAAATTATTATTAGGGCCTGAGCAGCGACCGCTACGAGGTCCCCATTGTTTTTGTGGAAATTATTATTATTTTTATTATTATTATTATTAGGGCCCGAGCAGTGACCGCTGCGAGGTCCCTATTGTTTTTCTAGAAATTGTTATTAGGGCCCGAGCTGCGACGGCTGCGAGGTCCCTATTGTTTTTGTAGAAAATATTATTACTTTTATTATTATTAATATTATTATTATTATTATTAGGGCCTGAGCAGCGACCGCTGCGAAGTCCCTATTGTTTTTGTAGAAATTATTATTATTATTATTTTTCCGATTGTTCGATCGCATTTTTGACCCCCGAAACATGCACAAAAACTCACCAAACTTGGCAGTCTCATCGGGCATGGCGAAAAATTTGATATTTTAACGTCTAAATATGAACAGGAAGTGAGTTATGAATTTTTGAAAGTCCGACTTTTGCCCTTTTTTGCATGTTTACAGGGGTCATTCTTTTGCACCCTGATCCTAAAGGCTTCATCTGATTGCCTTAAAATTCTGTCTGTAGCATCTGAAGACCTGGGACAAACACTGGGGCTAAAATTTTTTGTTTCCGAAATACTATATGACGGGGGCGGGGCTTCAAAGTTTTCACTTAAGATTTCCTTCGCCGCATTGGACAAAATGCTTAATAACTCTCCTGCACATGCTGCTAAAAATCCAAAACTTCACATGTACATAAAAAGTCTGTACCTGAAGACATCTATATGTTTATATTCAGTTATACACCTTGCGCCAATCAATATCATTTTTTACATTTTGACGTACTGCACGGTGCCCTTTTAACGAATCTGATTGAAAATTGGCTAGAAAAGACTCAAGACATTGATCTTACTCTATCCCTATTTTTGTGACTTTCCTTCGAAGGGCGTGGCTATTACGGTGCCGCAGAGTCTGATTATTCTCCGTGGCAACAAAAGTTCCTGCAAAATGATTCAGATGATCCATCTTCTCGAAATTTTTCACATTTGAGGATATTCAGGCCCTGAAGACGGCTGCCAACTTATTTTTGATCGCAGTGGTAGCGCCACCAACTGGTTAAAACAAATACAAATTATTTTCGTTGATGTTTTTCTCCGGGCAGGTGAACAAAATCTACCTTATATTTGCTCGGATGACTGTTTCGGCCATGAGGATGTCACAATACGAAATTCGTCCTTTTTCGTGAAAAGTTGTGGGAGTGGCATTGCACTGTTCGGCAATAAAACAAAGCTGATTATGAGGTTCTAAATATGAACGACAACTCGTAAAACTTTACACACACATCAGGCCGAGCAAATTTATCAATATTTTATACGTTAGTTGTGCAGCTTTTTTGAAATGGCTCGCCATGGCCCTCGAGAAATGTTAAAAAAAGCAGCTCTGGTTGAGTGTTTCACCTCGCTTTTTGTAAATTTTATGGAGTACAGTGAACCCTCGGTTATCGCGGTTAACGGGGACCGAGACCACCCGCGAAAACTGAAAATCCGCGAAGTAGCGGCGCACCTTCAAAAATGCTTAAAAAAAATAAACAATATATATAATAAATATATATATATTTATATATATATATATATATATATATATATATATATACGGGGAGAGAGAGAGTGAAATTCATGTTATAACAAAAAAACCAAATTATTATTAAAACGTATTATTTTTTTATTCCCCAGCCATTCTTTTAGTATTTATTTAATTACTCCGACTTTTACCTGCTGGTACGCCGTCCGGTGTGCCCTGTGAAATGAAAGGTGGCATTCTTTATTTATTTATTCATTTATTCATTCATAACTGACAGCCTCGCGCTCCGCTCGTGCCCGGGCAGAAGAGGTGCTCCAATTTGGCTTAACTGTGACACACGCCCGCCCTCCGCCCCCGGAGCTTCCATTCGGTTAAACTTAGGGGCCGCTTGGAACCGCCCGTGCCCGGGGAAGGTGCTCCTCTTCGGCTTATTGTGACGCGAGCATGCCCTCCTCCTCCGGAGCTTCCATTCGGTTAAACTTAGGGGCCGCTTGGCACCGCCCGTGCCCGGGGAAGGTGCTCCTCTACGGCTTAACTGCCACGCACGCTGGCCGGAGCTCTGGTACAGTCCGAACCGCGCGAAACGTCGCCACCGATCGTGTCCGGGAGAACGTGCTCTTCTTCGTCCACTCTCCTCTTCGCCCACGCTCTTCTTCGGCGCACGCCGGCCGTCTAACCGCTCCAGCGCCCCGTCGTGCCGCTCGGCGAAACTACAATGCCCCCGAATATTTTTTAGACCCGCGAAGCACTGAACCCGCGAAAGGTGAACCGCGAAGTAGCGAGGGTTCACTGTATGTATAAGACCAAGACCTACAAAAAAGTCTCTTGGAGCAATGAGCTAGGTTTTACAGGAAGTCGGCCATTTTGAATTTACTTAAAAGGTGGCGGGTCACCACAATGGACTTTGTGTAGAAATTATTATTGGGGCCCGAGCCGCGACCGCGGCGAGGTCCCTATTGTTTTTGGAGAAAATATTATTACTTTTATTATTATTATTATTATTATTATTAGGGCCTGAGCAGCGACCGCTGCGAAGTCCCTATTGTTTTTGTAGAAATTATTATTATTATTATTTTTCCGATTGTTCGATCGCATTTTTGACCCCCGAAACATGCACAAAAACTCACCAAACTTGGCAGTCTCATCGGGCATGGCGAAAAATTTGATATTTTAACGTCTAATATGAACAGGAAGTGAGTTATGAATTTTTGAAAGTCCGACTTTTGCCCTTTTTTGCATGTTTACAGGGGTCATTCTTTTGCACCCTGATCCTAAAGGCTTCATCTGATTGCCTTAAAATTCTGTCTGTAGCATCTGAAGACCTGGGACAAACACTGGGGCTAAAATTTTTTGTTTCCGAAATACTATATGACGGGGGCGGGGCTTCAAAGTTTTCACTTAAGATTTCCTTCGCCGCAATGGACAAAATGCTTAATAACTCTCCTGCACATGCTGCTAAAAATCCAAAACTTCACATGTACATAAAGAGTCTGTACCTGAAGACATCTATATGTTTATATTCAGTTATACACCTTGCGCCAATCAATATCATTTTTTACATTTTGACGTACTGCATGGTGCCCTTTTAACGAATCCGATTGAAAATTGGCTAGAAAAGACTCAAGACATTGATCTTACTCTATCCCTATTTTTATGACTTTCCTTCAAAGGGCGTGGCTATTACGGTGCCGCAGAGTCTGATTATTCTCCGTGGCAACAAAAGTTCCTGCAAAATGATTCAGATGATCCATCTTCTGGAAATCTTTCACATTTGAGGATATTCAGGCCCTGAAAACGGCTGCCAACTTATTTTTGATCGCAGTGGTAGCGCCACCAACTGGTTAAAACAAATACAAATTATTTTCGTTGATGTTTTTCTCCGGGCAGGTGAACAAAATCTACCTTATATTTGCTCGGATGAGTGTTTAGGCCTTGAGCATGTCACAATACAAAAGTCTTTCGCCTTCTTCAGAGTGTCACATGATGCTGTCTTGTGACCCGTCTTTATCAGCTGATGTTCCATGAGGGCGTGACTTACCTGTCACAAGAATGAAGGCAAGTCACGCCCCCCGCTGTCCGTTCACTCCGCCAAGATGCTGGTCCAGGTGGTAGAGAGGATGAAGGCTCCCTTGTCTCTGTTCATGGTTTTTATGCCTCGCTTGCAGATCTCAATGGCCTCTCTGATCCAGCGCTGTTGTTTGTTCTCTTCTGTGCGGATGACCCTGCCCTTCTCCCGGTCCATGATGTGGTTTTCCCTTTTGCAGTGGTCAGTGATTGCTGATTTGTAATGTTCATGTTGTGCTTGTTCTTTTACTGCTCTGATTTTTTCATTTTTTTGACAGGTAAGTCACACCCTCATGGAACATCAGCTGATAAAGACGGGTCTCAAGACACCATCATGCGACACTCTGAAGAAGGCGAAAGACTCGCCGAAACATGTCAGGTAAAAAATTAACCTAAAACATAATTGTCTGCTTTTAATGAATCAGTCAAATATCAATAATAAGAAGACAAAATGAACCTAATACAAATAAATGAATGCTTAATAACTCCCCTGCACATGCTCCTAAAAATCCAAACCTTCACCTGTAAATAAAACGTCCCGACCTGAAGACATCTTAATGTTATTATTTTGTTATACACACAGTGCCGCCAAGTGGAATCAAAAATTAGTTTTTATTTTAATTTTCACGTACTGCACGGTGCCCTTTTGACGAATCCGACTGAAAATGAGTCAGAAAAGACTCAAGACAATGATCTTACTCTCTGCCGAATTTTGTGACGTTTTGGCAAAAGGCGTGGCTATTAAGGTGCTGAAAAGTCCGATTGTACTCTGTGGCAACAAAAGCTCCGGCAACATGACTCAGATGATCCTATCTTCTCGAAGTTGTACACATTTGAGGATACTTCAGTCCTGAAGACATCTACCAACTTATTTTCCATCGTAGTAGTAGCGCCACCAACTGGTAAAAGCTAATACAAGTTATTTTCTTGGATGTTTTTCTCCGTGCAACTCAACAAGGTCGCCCTCATATATGCTCGGATGACTGTTTCGGCCATGAGGATGTCACAATACGAAATTCGTCCTTTTTCATGAAAAGTTGTGGGAGTGGCATTGCACTGTTCGGCAATAAAACAAAGCTGATTATGAGGTTCTAAATATGAACGACAACTCGTAAAACTTTACACACACATCAGGCCGAGCAAATTTATCAATATTTTATACGTTAGTTGTGCAGCTTTTTTGAAATGGCTCGCCATGGCCCTCGAGAAATGTTAAAAAAAGCAGCTCTGGTTGAGTGTTTCACCTCGCTTTTTGTAAATTTTATGGAGTACAGTGAACCCTCGGTTATCGCGGTTAACGGGGACCGAGACCACCCGCGAAAACTGAAAATCCGCGAAGTAGCGGCGCACCTTCAAAAATGCTTAAAAAAAATAAACAATATATATAATATATATATATATATATATATATATATATATATATACGGGGAGAGAGAGAGTGAAATTCATGTTATAACAAAAAAACCAAATTATTATTAAAACGTATTATTTTTTTATTCCCCAGCCATTCTTTTAGTATTTATTTAATTACTCCGACTTTTACCTGCTGGTACGCCGTCCGGTGTGCCCTGTGAAATGAAAGGTGGCATTCTTTATTTATTTATTCATTTATTCATTCATAACTGACAGCCTCGCGCTCCGCTCGTGCCCGGGCAGAAGAGGTGCTCCAATTTGGCTTAACTGTGACACACGCCCGCCCTCCTCCCCCGGAGCTTCCATTCGGTTAAACTTAGGGGCCGCTTGGCACCGCCCGTGCCCGGGGAAGGTGCTCCTCTTCGGCTTACTGTGACGCGAGCATGCCCTCCTCCTCCGGAGCTTCCATTCGGTTAAACTTAGGGGCCGCTTGGAACCGCCCGTGCCCGGGGAAGGTGCTCCTCTACGGCTTAACTGCCACGCACGCCGGCCGGAGCTCTGGTACGGTCCGAACCGCGCGAAACGTCGCCACCGATCGTGTCCGGGGGAACGTGCTCTTCTTCGTCCACTCTCCTCTTCGCCCACGCTCTTCTTCGGCGCACGCCGGCCGTCTAACCGCTCCAGCGCCCCGTCGTGCCGCTCGGCGAAACTACAATGCCCCCGAATATTTTTTAGACCCGCGAAGCACTGAACCCGCGAAAGGTGAACCGCGAAGTAGCGAGGGTTCACTGTATGTATAAGACCAAGACCTACAAAAAAGTCTCTTGGAGCAATGAGCTAGGTTTTACAGGAAGTCGGCCATTTTGAATTTACTTAAAAGGGGGCGGGTCACCACAATGGACTTTGTGTAGAAATTATTATTGGGCCCCGAGCAGCGACCGCGGCGAGGTCCCTATTGTTTTTGTAGAAAACATTATTACTTTTATTATTATTATTATTATTATTATTAGGGCCTGAGCAGCGACCGCTGCGAAGTCCCTATTGTTTTTGTAGAAATTATTATTATTATTATTTTTCCGATTGTTCGATCGCATTTTTGACCCCCGAAACATGCACAAAAACTCACCAAACTTGGCAGTCTCATCGGGCATGGCGAAAAATTTGATATTTTAACGTCTAATATGAACAGGAAGTGAGTTATGAATTTTTGAAAGTCCGACTTTTGCCCTTTTTTGCATGTTTACAGGGGTCATTCTTTTGCACCCTGATCCTAAAGGCTTCATCTGATTGCCTTAAAATTCTGTCTGTAGCATCTGAAGACCTGGGACAAACACTGGGGCTAAAATTTTTTGTTTCCGAAATACTATATGACGGGGGCGGGGCTTCAAAGTTTTCACTTAAGATTTCCTTCGCCGCAATGGACAAAATGCTTAGTAACATTCCTGCACATGCTGCTAAAAATCCAAAACTTTACATGTACATAAAGAGTCTGTACCTGAAGACATCTATATGTTTATATTCAGTTATACACCTTGCGCCAATCAATATCAATTTTTACATTTTGACGTACTGCACGGTGCCCTTTTAACGAATCTGATTGAAAATTGGCTAGAAAAGACTCAAGACATTGATCTTACTCTATCCCTATTTTTGTGACTTTCCTTCGAAGGGCGTGGCTATTACGGTGCCGCAGAGTCTGATTATTCTCCGTGGCAACAAAAGTTCCTGCAAAATGATTCAGATGATCCATCTTCTCGAAATTTTTCACATTTGAGGATATTCAGGCCCTGAAGACGGCTGCCAACTTATTTTTGATCGCAGTGGTAGCGCCACCAACTGGTTAAAACAAATACAAATTATTTTCGTTGATTTTTTTCTCCGGGCAGGTTAACAAAATCTACCTTACATTTGCTCGGATGAGTGTTTAGGCCTTGAGGATGTCACAATACGAAAGTCTTTCGCCTTCTTCAGAGTGTCACATGATGGTGTCTTGTGGCCCGTCTTTATCAGCTGATGTTCCATGAGGGCGTGACTTACCTGTCACAAGAATGAAGGCAAGTCACGCCCCCCGCTGTCCGTTCACTCCGCCAAAATGCTGCTCCAGGTGGTAGAGAGGATGAAGGCTCCCTTGTCTCTGTTCATGGTTTTTATGCCTCGCTTGCAGATCTCAATGGCCTCTCTGATCCAGCGCTGTTGTTTGTTCTCTTCGGTGCGGATGACCCTGCCCTTCTCCCGGTCCATGATGTGGTTTTCCCTTTTGCAGTGGTCAGTGATTGCTGATTTGTAATGTTCATGTTGTGCTTGTTCTTTTACTGCTCTGATTTTTTCATTTTTTTGACAGGTAAGTCACACCCTCATGGAACATCAGCTGATAAAGACGGGTCTCAAGACACCATCATGCGACACTCTGAAGAAGGCAAAAGACTCGCCGAAACATGTCAGGTAAAAAATTAACCTAAAACATAATTGTCTGCTTTTAATGAATCAGTCAAATATCAATAATAAGAAGACAAAATGAACCTAATACAAATAAATGAATGCTTAATAACTCCCCTGCACATGCTCCTAAAAATCCAAACCTTCACCTGTAAATAAAACGTCCCGACCTGAAGACATCTTAATGTTATTATTTTGTTATACACACAGCGCCGCCAAGTGGAATCAAAAATTTGTTTTTATTTTAATTTTCACGTACTGCACGGTGCCCTTTTGACGAATCCGACTGAAAATTAGTCAGAAAAGACTCAAGACAATGATCTTACTCTCTGCCGAATTTTGTGACGTTTTGGCAAAAGGCGTGGCTATTACGGTGCTGAAAAGTCCGATTGTACTCTGTGGCAACAAAAGCTCCGGCAACATGACTCAGATGATCCTATCTTCTCGAAGTTGTACACATTTGAGGATACTTCAGCCCAGAAGACATCTACCAACTTATTTTACATCGTAGTAGTAGCGCCACCAACTGGTAAAAGCTAATACAAGTTATTTTCTTGGATGTTTTTCTCCGTGCAACTCAACAAGGTCGCCCTCATATATGCTCGGATGACTGTTTCGGCCATGAGGATGTCACAATACGAAATTAGTCCTTTTTCGTGAAAAGTTGTGGGAGTGGCATTGCACTGTTCGGCAATAAAACAACGCTGATTATGAGGTTCTAAATATGAACGACAACTCGTGAAACTTTACACACACATCAGGCCGAGCAAATTTATCAATATTTTATACGTTAGTTGTGCAGCTTTTTTTAAATGGCTCGCCATGGCCCTCGAGAAATGTTCAAAAAAGCAGCCCTGATTGAGTGTTTCACCTCGCTTTTTGTAAATTTTATGGAGTACAGTGAACCCTCGGTTATCGCGGTTAATGGGGACCGAGACCACCCGCGAAAACTGAAAATCCGCGAAGTAGCGGCGCACCTTCAAAAATGCTTAAAAAAAATATACAATATATATATATATAGATATATATATATATATATATATATATATATATATATACGGGGAGAGAGAGAGTGAAATTCATTTTATAACAAAAAAACCAAATTATTATTAAAACGTATTATTTTTTTATTCCCCAGCCATTCTTTTTGTATTTATTTAATTACTCCGACTTTTACCTGCTGGTACGCCGTCCGGTGTGCCCTGTGAAATGAAAGGTGGCATTCTTTATTTATTTATTCATTTATTCATTCATAACTGACAGCCTCGCGCTCCGCTCGTGCCCGGGCGGAAGAGGTGCTCCAATTCGGCTTAACTGTGACACACGCCCGCCCTCCTCCCCCGGAACTTCCATTCTGTTAAACTTAGGGGCCGCTTGGCACCGCCCGTGCCCGGGGAAGGTGCTCCTCTTCGGCTTACTGTGACGCGAGCATGCCCTCCTCCTCCGGAGCTTCCATTCAGTTAAACTTAGGGGCCGCTTGGAACCGCCCGTGCCCGGGGAAGGTGCTCCTCTTCGGCTTACTGTGACGCGAGCATGCCCTCCTCCTCCGGAGCTTCCATTCGGTTAAACTTAGGGGCCGCTTGGAACCGCCCGTGCCCGGGGAAGGTGCTCCTCTTCGGCTTACTGTGACGCGAGCATGCCCTCCTCCTCCGGAGCTTCCATTCGGTTAAACTTAGGGGCCGCTTGGCACCGCCCGTGCCCGGGGAAGGTGCTCCTCTACGGCTTAACTGCCACGCACGCCGGCCGGAGCTCTGGTACGGTCCGAACCGCGCGAAACGTCGCCACCGATCGTGTCCGGGAGAACGTGCTCTTCTTCGTCCACTCTCCTCTTCGCCCACGCTCTTCTTCGGCGCACGCCGGCCGTCTAACCGCTCCAGCGCCCCATTTGAGGATATTCAGGCCCTGAAGACGGCTGCCAACTTATTTTTGATCGCAGTGGTAGCGCCACCAACTGGTTAAAACAAATACAAATTATTTTCGCTCGGCGAAACTACAATGCCCCCGAATATTTTTTAGACCCGCGAAGCACTGAACCCGCGAAAGGTGAACCGCGAAGTAGCGAGGGTTCACTGTATGTATAAGACCAAGACCTACAAAAAAGTCTCTTGGAGCAATGAGCTAGGTTTTACAGGAAGTCGGCCATTTTGAATTTACTTAAAAGGGGGCGGGTCACCACAATGGACTTTGTGTAGAAATTATTATTGGGGCCCGAGCAGCGACGGCGGCGAGGTCCCTATTGTTTTTGTAGAAATTATTATTAGGGCCTGAGCAGCGACCGCTACGAGGTCCCCATTGTTTTTGTGGAAATTATTATTATTTTTATTATTATTATTATTAGGGCCCGAGCAGTGACCGCTGCGAGGTCCCTATTGTTTTTCTAGAAATTGTTATTAGGGCCCGAGCTGCGACGGCTGCGAGGTCCCTATTGTTTTTGTAGAAAATATTATTACTTTTATTATTATTAATATTATTATTATTATTATTAGGGCCTGAGCAGCGACCGCTGCGAAGTCCCTATTGTTTTTGTCGAAATTATTATTATTATTATTTTTCCGATTGTTCGATCGCATTTTTGACCCCTGAAACATGCACAAAAACTCACCAAACTTGGCAGTCTCATCGGGCATGGCGAAAAATTTGATATTTTAACGTCTAATATGAACAGGAAGTGAGTTATGAATTTTTGAAAGTCCGACTTTTGCCCTTTTTTGCATGTTTACAGGGGTCATTCTTTTGCACCCTGATCCTAAAGGCTTCATCTGATTGCCTTAAAATTCTGTCTGTAGCATCTGAAGACCTGGGACAAACACTGGGGCTAAAATTTTTTGTTTCCGAAATACTATATGACGGGGGCGGGTCTTCAAAGTTTTCACTTAAGATTTCCTTCGCCGCAATGGACAAAATGCTTAATAACTCTCCTGCACATGCTGCTAAAAATCCAAGACTTCACATGTACATAAAAAGTCTGTACCTGAAGACATCTATATGTTTATATTCAGTTATACACCTTGCGCCAATCAATATCATTTTTTACATTTTGACGTACTGCACGGTGCCCTTTTAACGAATCTGATTGAAAATTGGCTAGAAAAGACTCAAGACATTGATCTTACTCTATCCCTATTTTTGTGACTTTCCTTCGAAGGGCGTGGCTATTACGGTGCCGCAGAGTCTGATTATTCTCAGTGGCAACAAAAGTTCCTGCAAAATGATTCAGATGATCCATCTTCTCGAAATTTTTCACATTTGAGGATATTCAGGTCCTGAAGACGGCTGCCAACTTATTTTTGATCGCAGTGGTAGCGCCACCAACTGGTTAAAACAAATACAAATTATTTTCGTTGATGTTTTTCTCCGGGCAGGTGAACAAAATCTACCTTATATTTGCTCGGATGAGTGTTTAGGCCTTGAGCATGTCACAATACGAAAGTCTTTCGCCTTCTTCAGAGTGTCACATGATGCTGTCTTGTGACCCGTCTTTATCAGCTGATGTTCCATGAGGGCGTGACTTACCTGTCACAAGAATGAAGGCAAGTCACGCCCCCCGCTGTCCGTTCACTCCGCCAAAATGCTGCTCCAGGTGGTAGAGAGGATGAAGGCTCCCTTGTCTCTGTTCATGGTTTTTATGCCTCGCTTGCAGATCTCAATGGCCTCTCTGATCCAGCGCTGTTGTTTGTTCTCTTCGGTGCGGATGACCCTGCCCTTCTCCCGGTCCATGATGTGGTTTTCCCTTTTGCAGTGGTCAGTGATTGCTGATTTGTAATGTTCATGTTGTGCTTGTTCTTTTACTGCTCTGATTTTTTCATTTTTTTGACAGGTAAGTCACACCCTCATGGAACATCAGCTGATAAAGACGGGTCTCAAGACACCATCATGCGACACTCTGAAGAAGGCAAAAGACTCGCCGAAACATGTCAGGTAAAAAATTAACCTCAAACATAATTGTCTGCTTTTAATGAATCAGTCAAATATCAATAATAAGAAGACAAAATGAACCTAATACAAATAAATGAATGCTTAATAACTCCCCTGCACATGCTCCTAAAAATCCAAACCTTCACCTGTAAATAAAACGTCCCGACCTGAAGACATCTTAATGTTATTATTTTGTTATACACACAGTGCCGCCAAGTGGAATCAAAAATTTGTTTTTATTTAAATTTTCACATACTGCACGGTGCCCTTTTGACGAATCCGACTGAAAATTAGTCAGAAAAGACTCAAGACAATGATCTTACTCTCTGCCGAATTTTGTGACGTTTTGGCAAAAGGCGTGGCTATTAAGGTGCTGAAAAGTCCGATTGTACTCTGTGGCAACAAAAGCTCCGGCAACATGACTCAGATGATCCTATCTTCTCGAAGTTGTACACATTTGAGGATAATTCAGCCCTGAAGACATCTACCGACTTATTTTTCATCGTAGTAGTAGCGCCACCAACTGGTAAAAGCTAATACAAGTTATTTTCTTGGATGTTTTTCTCCGTGCAACTCAACAAGGTCGCCCTCATATATGCTCGGATGACTGTTTCGGCCATGAGGATGTCACAATACGAAATTTGTCCTTTTTCGTGAAAAGTTGTGGGAGTGGCATTGCACTGTTCGGCAATAAAACAACGCTGATTATGAGGTTCTAAATATGAACGACAACTCGTGAAACTTTACACACACATCAGGCCGAGCAAATTTATCAATATTTTATACGTTAGTTGTGCAGCTTTTTTTAAATGGCTCGCCATGGCCCTCGAGAAATGTTAAAAAAAGCAGCCCTGATTGAGTGTTTCACCTCGCTTTTTGTAAATTTTATGGAGTACAGTGAACCCTCGGTTATCGCGGTTAATGGGGACCGAGACCACCCGCGAAAACTGAAAATCCGCGAAGTAGCGGCGCACCTTCAAAAATGCTTAAAAAAAATATACAATATATATAATAAATATATATATATATATATATATATATATATATATATATATACGGGGAGAGAGAGAGTGAAATTCATTTTATAACAAAAAAACCAAATTATTATTAAAACGTATTACTTTTTTTATTCCCCAGCCATTCTTTTTGTATTTATTTAATTACTCCGACTTTTACCTGCTGGTACGCCGTCCGGTGTGCCCTGTGAAATGAAAGGTGGCATTCTTTATTTATTTATTCATTTATTCATTCATAACTGACAGCCTCGCGCTCCGCTCGTGCCCGGGCAGAAGAGGTGCTCCAATTTGGCTTAACTGTGACACACGCCCGTCCTCCTCCCCCGGAGCTTCCATTCGGTTAAACTTAGGGGCCGCTTGGCACCGCCCGTGCCCGGGGAAGGTGCTCCTCTTCGGCTTACTGTGACGCGAGCATGCCCTCCTCCTCCGGAGCTTCCATTCGGTTAAACTTAGGGGCCGCTTGGAACCGCCCGTGCCCGGGGAAGGTGCTCCTCTTCGGCTTACTGTGACGCGAGCATGCCCTCCTCCTCCGGAGCTTCCATTCGGTTAAACTTAGGGGCCGCTTTGCACCGCCCGTGCCCGGGGAAGGTGCTCCTCTACGGCTTAACTGCCACGCACGCTGGCCGGAGCTCTGGTACGGTCCGAACCGCGCGAAACGTCGCCACCGATCGTGTCCGGGGGAACGTGCTCTTCTTCGTCCACTCTCCTCTTCGCCCACGCTCTTCTTCGGCGCACGCCGGCCGTCTAACCGCTCCAGCGCCCCGTCGTGCCGCTCGGCGAAACTACAATGCCCCCGAATATTTTTTAGACCCGCGAAGCACTGAACCCGCGAAAGGTGAACCGCGAAGTAGCGAGGGTTCACTGTATGTATAAGACCAAGACCTACAAAAAAGTCTCTTGGAGCAATGAGCTAGGTTTTACAGGAAGTCGGCCATTTTGAATTTACTTAAAAGGGGGCGGGTCACCACAATGGACTTTGTGTAGAAATTATTATTGGGGCCCGAGCAGCGACCACGGCGAGGTCCCAATTGTTTTTGTAGAAAATATTATTACTTTTATTATTATTATTATTATTATTATTAGGGCCTGAGCAGCGACCGCTGCGAAGTCCCTATTGTTTTTGTAGAAATTATTATTATTATTATTTTTCCGATTGTTCGATCGCATTTTTGACCCCCGAAACATGCACAAAAACTCACCAAACTTGGCAGTCTCATCGGGCATGGCGAAAAATTTGATATTTTAACGTCTAATATGAACAGGAAGTGAGTTATGAATTTTTGAAAGTCCGACTTTTGCCCTTTTTTGCATGTTTACAGGGGTCATTCTTTTGCACCCTGATCCTAAAGGCTTCATCTGATTGCCTTAAAATTCTGTCTGTAGCATCTGAAGACCTGGCACAAACACTGGGGCTAAAATTTTTTGTTTCCGAAATACTATATGACGGGGGCGGGGCATCAAAGTTTTCACTTAAGATTTCCTTCGCCGCAATGGACAAAATGCTTAATAACTCTCCTGCACATGCTGCTAAAAATCCAAAACTTCACATGTACATAAAGAGTCTGTACCTGAAGACATCTATATGTTTATATTCAGTTATACACCTTGCGCCAATCAATATCATTTTTTACATTTTGACGTACTGCACGGTGCCCTTTTAACGGATCTGATTGAAAATTGGCTAGAAAAGACTCAAGACATTGATCTTACTCTATCCCTATTTTTGTGACTTTCCTTCGAAGGGCGTGGCTATTACGGTGCCGCAGAGTCTGATTATTCTCCGTGGCAACAAAAGTTCCTGCAAAATGATTCAGATGATCCATCTTCTCGAAGTTTTTCACATTTGAGGATATTCAGGCCCTGAAGACGGCTGCCAACTTATTTTTGATCGCAGTGGTAGCGCCACCAACTGGTTAAAACAAATACAAATTATTTTCGTTGATGCTTTTCTCCGGGCATGTTAACAAAATCTACCTTATATTTGCTCGGATGAGTGTTTAGGCCTTGAGCATGTCACAATATGAAAGTCTTTCGCCTTCTTCAGAGTGTCACATGATGGTGTCTTGTGACCCGTCTTTATCAGCTGATGTTCCATGAGGGCGTGACTTACCTGTCACAAGAATGAAGGCAAGTCACGCCCCCCGCTGTCCGTTCACTCCGCCAAGATGCTGGTCCAGGTGGTAGAGAGGATGAAGGCTCCCTTGTCTCTGTTCATGGTTTTTATGCCTCGCTTGCAGATCTCAATGGCCTCTCTGATCCAGCGCTGTTGTTTGTTCTCTTCTGTGCGGATGACCCTGCCCTTCTCCCGGTCCATGATGTGGTTTTCCCTTTTGCAGTGGTCAGTGATTGCTGATTTGTAATGTTCATGTTGTGCTTGTTCTTTTACTGCTCTGATTTTTTTCATTTTTTTGACAGGTAAGTCACACCCTCATGGAACATCAGCTCAAGACACCATCATGCGACACTCTGAAGAAGGCGAAAGACTCGCCGAAACATGTCAGGTAAAAAATTAACCTAAAACATAATTGTCTGCTTTTAATGAATCAGTCAAATATCAATAATAAGAAGACAAAATGAACCTAATACAAATAAATGAATGCTTAATAACTCCCCTGCACATGCTCCTAAAAATCCAAACCTTCACCTGTAAATAAAACGTCCCGACCTGAAGACATCGTAATGTTATTATTTTGTTATACACACAGTGCCGCCAAGTGGAATCAAAAATTTGTTTTTATTTTAATTTTCACGTACTGCACGGTGCCCTTTTGACGAATCCGACTGAAAATTAGTCAGAAAAGACTCAAGACAATGATCTTACTCTCTGCCGAATTTTGTGACGTTTTGGCAAAAGGCGTGGCTATTAAGGTGCTGAAAAGTCCGATTGTACTCTGTGGCAACAAAAGCTCCGGCAACATGACTCAGATGATCCTATCTTCTCGAATTGTACACATTTGAGGATACTTCAGCCCTGAAGACATCTACCAACTTATTTTACATCGTAGTAGTAGCGCCACCAACTGGTAAAAGCTAATACAAGTTATTTTCTTGGATGTTTTTCTCCATGCAACTCAACAAGGTCGCCCTCATATATGCTCGGATGACTGTTTCGGCCATGAGGATGTCACAATACGAAATTCGTCCTTTTTCGTGAAAAGTTGTGGGAGTGGCATTGCACTGTTCGGCAATAAAACAAAGCTGATTATTAGGTTCTAAATATGAACGACAACTCGTAAAACTTTACACACACATCAGGCCGAGCAAATTTATCAATATTTTATACGTTAGTTGTGCAGCTTTTTTGAAATGGCTCGCCATGGCCCTCGAGAAATGTTAAAAAAAGCAGCTCTGGTTGAGTGTTTCACCTCGCTTTTTGTAAATTTTATGGAATACAGTGAACCCTCGGTTATCGCGGTTAATGGGGACCGAGACCACCCGCGAAAACTGAAAATCCGCGAAGTAGCGGCGCACCTTCAAAAATGCTTAAAAAAAATATACAATATATATAATAAATATATATATATATATATATATACGGGGAGAGAGAGAGTGAAATTCATGTTATAACAAAAAAACCAAATTATTATTAAAACGTATTATTTTTTTATTCCCCAGCCATTCTTTTTGTATTTATTTAATTACTCCGACTTTTACCTGCTGGTACGCCGTCCGGTGTGCCCTGTGAAATGAAAGGTGGCATTCTTTATTTATTTATTCATTCATAACTGACAGCCTCGCGCTCCGCTCGTGCCCGGGCAGAAGAGGTGCTCCAATTTGGCTTAACTGTGACACACGCCCGTCCTCCTCCCCCGGAGATTCCATTCGGTTAAACTTAGGGGCCGCTTGGCACCGCCCGTGCCCGGGGAAGGTGCTCCTCTTCGGCTTACTGTGACGCGAGCATGCCCTCCTCCTCCGGAGCTTCCATTCGGTTAAACTTAGGGGCCGCTTGGAACCGCCCGTGCCCGGGGAAGGTGCTCCTCTTTGGCTTACTGTGACGCGAGCATGCCCTCCTCCTCCGGAGCTTCCATTCGGTTAAACTTAGGGGCCGCTTGGCACCGCCCGTGCCCGGGGAAGGTGCTCCTCTACGGCTTAACTGCCACGCACGCTGGCCGGAGCTCTGGTACGGTCCGAACCGCGCGAAACGTCGCCACCGATCGTGTACGGGGGAACGTGCTCTTCTTCGTCCACTCTCCTCTTCGCCCACGCTCTTCTTCGGCGCACGCCGGCCGTCTAACCGCTCCAGCGCCCCGTCGTGCCGCTCGGCGAAACTACAATGCCCCCGAATATTTTTTAGACCCGCGAAGCACTGAACCCGCGAAAGGTGAACCGCGAAGTAGCGAGGGTTCACTGTATGTATAAGACCAAGACCTACAAAAAAGTCTCTTGGAGCAATGAGCTAGGTTTTACAGGAAGTCGGCCATTTTGAATTTACTTAAAAGGGGGCGGGTCACCACAATGGACTTTGTGTAGAAATTATTATTGGGGCCCGAGCAGCGACGGCGGCGAGGTCCCTATTGTTTTTCTAGAAATTGTTATTAGGGCCCGAGCTGCGACGGCTGCGAGGTCCCTATTGTTTTTGTAGAAAATATTATTACTTTTATTATTATTATTATTATTATTATTAGGGCCTGAGCAGCGACCGCTGCGAAGTCCCTATTGTTTTTGTAGAAATTATTATTATTATTATTTTTCCGATTGTTCGATCGCATTTTTGACCCCCGAAACATGCACAAAAACTCACCAAACTTGGCAGTCTCATCGGGCATGGCGAAAAATTTGATATTTTAACGTCTAATATGAACAGGAAGTGAGTTATGAATTTTTGAAAGTCCGACTTTTGCCCTTTTTTGCATGTTTACAGGGGTCATTCTTTTGCACCCTGATCCTAAAGGCTTCATCTGATTGCCTTAAAATTCTGTCTGTAGCATCTGAAGACCTGGCACAAACACTGGGGCTAAAATTTTTTGTTTCCGAAATACTATATGACGGGGGCGGGGCATCAAAGTTTTCACTTAAGATTTCCTTCGCCGCTATGGACAAAATGCTTAATAACTCTCCTGCACATGCTGCTAAAAATCCAAAACTTCACATGTACATAAAGAGTCTGGACCTGAAGACATCTATATGTTTATATTCAGTTATACACCTTGCGCCAATCAATATCATTTTTTACATTTTGACGTACTGCACGGTGCCCTTTTAACGAATCTGATTGAAAATTGGCTAGAAAAGACTCAAGACATTGATCTTACTCTATCCCTATTTTTGTGACTTTCCTTCGAAGGGCGTGGGTATTACGGTGCCGCAGAGTCTGATTATTCTCCGTGGCAACAAAAGTTCCTGCAAAATGATTCAGATGATCCATCTTCTCGAAATTTTTCACATTTGAGGATATTCAGGCCCTGAAGACGGCTGCCAACTTATTTTTGATCGCAGTGGTAGCACCACCAACTGGTTAAAACAAATACAAATTATTTTCGTTGATTTTTTTCTCCGGGCAGGTTAACAAAATCTACCTTACATTTGCTCGGATGAGTGTTTAGGCCTTGAGGATGTCACAATACGAAAGTCTTTCGCCTTCTTCAGAGTGTCACATGATGGTGTCTTGTGGCCCGTCTTTATCAGCTGATGTTCCATGAGGGCGTGACTTACCTGTCACAAGAACGAAGGCAAGTCACGCCCCCCGCTGTCCGTTCACTCCGCCAAAATGCTGCTCCAGGTGGTAGAGAGGATGAAGGTTCCCTTGTCTCTGTTCATGGTTTTTATGCCTCGCTTGCAGATCTCAATGGCCTCTCTGATCCAGCGCTGTTGTTTGTTCTCTTCTGTGCGGATGACCCTGCCCTTCTCCCGGTCCATGATGTGGTTTTCCCTTTTGCAGTGGTCAGTGATTGCTGATTTGTAATGTTCATGTTGTGCTTGTTCTTTTACTGCTCTGATTTTTTAATTTTTTTGACAGGTAAGTCACACCCTCATGGAACATCAGCTGATAAAGACTGGTCTCAAGACACCATCATGCGACACTCTGAAGAAGGCGAAAGACTCGCCGAAACATGTCAGGTAAAAAATTAACCTAAAACATAAATGTCTGCTTTTAATGAATCAGTCAAATATCAATAATAAGAAGACAAAATGAACCTAATACAAATAAATGAATGCTTAATAACTCCCCTGCACATGCTCCTAAAAATCCAAACCTTCACCTGTAAATAAAACGTCCCGACCTGAAGACATCTTAATGTTATTATTTTGTTATACACACAGTGCCGCCAAGTGGAATCAAAAATTTGTTTTTATTTTAATTTTCACGTACTGCACGGTGCCCTTTTGACGAATCCGACTGAAAATTAGTCAGAAAAGACTCAAGACAATGATCTTACTCTCTGCCGAATTTTGTGACGTTTTGGCAAAAGGCGTGGCTATTAAGGTGCTGAAAAGTCCGATTGTACTTTGTGGCAACAAAAGCTCCGGCAACATGACTCAGATGATCCTATCTTCTCGAAGTTGTACACATTTGAGGATACTTCAGCCCTGAAGACATCTACCAACTTATTTTACATCGTAGTAGTAGCGCCACCAACTGGTAAAAGCTAATACAAGTTATTTTCTTGGATGTTTTTCTCCGTGCAACTCAACATGGTCGCCCTCATATATGCTCGGATGACTGTTTCGGCCATGAGGATGTCACAATACGAAATTCATGATTTTTCGTGAAAAGTTGTGGGAGTGGCATTGCACTGTTCGGCAATAAAACAAAGCTGATTATGAGGTTCTAAATATGAACGACAACTCGTAAAACTTTACACACACATCAGGCCGAGCAAATTTATCAATATTTTATAAGTTAGTTGTGCAGCTTTTTTGAAATGGCTCGCCATGGCCCTCGAGAAATGTTAAAAAAAAGCAGCTCTGGTTGAGTGTTTCACCTCGCTTTTTGTAAATTTTATGGAGTACAGTGAACCCTCGGTTATCGCGGTTAATGGGGACCGAGACCACCCGCGAAAACTGAAAATCCGCGAAGTAGCGGCGCACCTTCAAAAATGCTTAAAAAAAATATACAATATATATAATAAATATATATATATATATATATATATATATATATACGGGGAGAGAGAGAGTGAAATTCATTTTAGAACAAAAAAACCAAATTATTATTAAAACGTATTATTTTTTTATTCCCCAGCCATTCTTTTTGTATTTATTTAATTACTCCGACTTTTACCTGCTGGTACGCCGTCCGGTGTGCCCTGTGAAATGAAAGGTGGCATTCTTTATTTATTTATTCATTTATTCATTCATAACTGACAGCCTCGCGCTCCGCTCGTGCCCGGGCGGAAGAGGTGCTCCAATTCGGCTTAACTGTGACACACGCCCGCCCTCCTCCCCCGGAACTTCCATTCGGTTAAACTTAGGGGCCGCTTGGCACCGCCCGTGCCCGGGGAAGGTGCTCCTCTTCGGCTTACTGTGACGCGAGCATGCCCTCCTCCTCCGGAGCTTCCATTCAGTTAAACTTAGGGGCCGCTTGGAACCGCCCGTGCCCGGGGAAGGTGCTCCTCTTCGGCTTACTGTGACGCGAGCATGCCCTCCTCCTCCGGAGCTTCCATTCGGTTAAACTTAGGGGCCGCTTGGAACCGCCCGTGCCCGGGGAAGGTGCTCCTCTTCGGCTTACTGTGACGCGAGCATGCCCTCCTCCTCCGGAGCTTCCATTCGGTTAAACTTAGGGGCCGCTTGGCACCGCCCGTGCCCGGGGAAGGTGCTCCTCTACGGCTTAACTGCCACGCACGCCGGCCGGAGCTCTGGTACGGTCCGAACCGCGCGAAACGTCGCCACCGATCGTGTCCGGGAGAACGTGCTCTTCTTCGTCCACTCTCCTCTTCGCCCACGCTCTTCTTCGGCGCACGCCGGCCGTCTAACCGCTCCAGCGCCCCGTCGTGCCGCTCGGCAAAACTACAATGCCCCCGAATATTTTTTAGACCCGCGAAGCACTGAACCCGCGAAAGGTGAACCGCGAAGTAGCGAGGGTTCACTGTATGTATAAGACCAAGACCTACAAAAAAGTCTCTTGGAGCAATGAGCTAGGTTTTACAGGAAGTCGGCCATTTTGAATTTACTTAAAAGGGGGCGAGTCACCACAATGGACTTTGTGTAGAAATTATTATTGGGGCCCGAGCAGCGACGGCGGCGAGGTCCCTATTGTTTTTGTAGAAATTATTATTAGGGCCTGAGCAGCGACCGCTACGAGGTCCCCATTGTTTTTGTGGAAATTATTATTATTTTTATTATTATTATTATTAGGGCCCGAGCAGTGACCGCTGCGAGGTCCCTATTGTTTTTCTAGAAATTGTTATTAGGGCCCGAGCTGCGACGGCTGCGAGGTCCCTATTGTTTTTGTAGAAAATATTATTACTTTTATTATTATTAATATTATTATTATTATTATTAGGGCCTGAGCAGCGACCGCTGCGAAGTCCCTATTGTTTTTGTAGAAATTATTATTATTATTATTTTTCCGATTGTTCGATCGCATTTTTGACCCCCGAAACATGCACAAAAACTCACCAAACTTGGCAGTCTCATCGGGCATGGCGAAAAATTTGATATTTTAACGTCTAAATATGAACAGGAAGTGAGTTATGAATTTTTGAAAGTCCGACTTTTGCCCTTTTTTGCATGTTTACAGGGGTCATTCTTTTGCACCCTGATCCTAAAGGCTTCATCTGATTGCCTTAAAATTCTGTCTGTAGCATCTGAAGACCTGGGACAAACACTGGGGCTAAAATTTTTTGTTTCCGAAATACTATATGACGGGGGCGGGGCTTCAAAGTTTTCACTTAAGATTTCCTTCGCCGCATTGGACAAAATGCTTAATAACTCTCCTGCACATGCTGCTAAAAATCCAAAACTTCACATGTACATAAAAAGTCTGTACCTGAAGACATCTATATGTTTATATTCAGTTATACACCTTGCGCCAATCAATATCATTTTTTACATTTTGACGTACTGCACGGTGCCCTTTTAACGAATCTGATTGAAAATTGGCTAGAAAAGACTCAAGACATTGATCTTACTCTATCCCTATTTTTGTGACTTTCCTTCGAAGGGCGTGGCTATTACGGTGCCGCAGAGTCTGATTATTCTCCGTGGCAACAAAAGTTCCTGCAAAATGATTCAGATGATCCATCTTCTCGAAATTTTTCACATTTGAGGATATTCAGGCCCTGAAGACGGCTGCCAACTTATTTTTGATCGCAGTGGTAGCGCCACCAACTGGTTAAAACAAATACAAATTATTTTCGTTGATGTTTTTCTCCGGGCAGGTGAACAAAATCTACCTTATATTTGCTCGGATGACTGTTTCGGCCATGAGGATGTCACAATACGAAATTCGTCCTTTTTCGTGAAAAGTTGTGGGAGTGGCATTGCACTGTTCGGCAATAAAACAAAGCTGATTATGAGGTTCTAAATATGAACGACAACTCGTAAAACTTTACACACACATCAGGCCGAGCAAATTTATCAATATTTTATACGTTAGTTGTGCAGCTTTTTTGAAATGGCTCGCCATGGCCCTCGAGAAATGTTAAAAAAAGCAGCTCTGGTTGAGTGTTTCACCTCGCTTTTTGTAAATTTTATGGAGTACAGTGAACCCTCGGTTATCGCGGTTAACGGGGACCGAGACCACCCGCGAAAACTGAAAATCCGCGAAGTAGCGGCGCACCTTCAAAAATGCTTAAAAAAAATAAACAATATATATAATAAATATATATATATTTATATATATATATATATATATATATATATATATATACGGGGAGAGAGAGAGTGAAATTCATGTTATAACAAAAAAACCAAATTATTATTAAAACGTATTATTTTTTTATTCCCCAGCCATTCTTTTAGTATTTATTTAATTACTCCGACTTTTACCTGCTGGTACGCCGTCCGGTGTGCCCTGTGAAATGAAAGGTGGCATTCTTTATTTATTTATTCATTTATTCATTCATAACTGACAGCCTCGCGCTCCGCTCGTGCCCGGGCAGAAGAGGTGCTCCAATTTGGCTTAACTGTGACACACGCCCGCCCTCCGCCCCCGGAGCTTCCATTCGGTTAAACTTAGGGGCCGCTTGGAACCGCCCGTGCCCGGGGAAGGTGCTCCTCTTCGGCTTATTGTGACGCGAGCATGCCCTCCTCCTCCGGAGCTTCCATTCGGTTAAACTTAGGGGCCGCTTGGCACCGCCCGTGCCCGGGGAAGGTGCTCCTCTACGGCTTAACTGCCACGCACGCTGGCCGGAGCTCTGGTACAGTCCGAACCGCGCGAAACGTCGCCACCGATCGTGTCCGGGAGAACGTGCTCTTCTTCGTCCACTCTCCTCTTCGCCCACGCTCTTCTTCGGCGCACGCCGGCCGTCTAACCGCTCCAGCGCCCCGTCGTGCCGCTCGGCGAAACTACAATGCCCCCGAATATTTTTTAGACCCGCGAAGCACTGAACCCGCGAAAGGTGAACCGCGAAGTAGCGAGGGTTCACTGTATGTATAAGACCAAGACCTACAAAAAAGTCTCTTGGAGCAATGAGCTAGGTTTTACAGGAAGTCGGCCATTTTGAATTTACTTAAAAGGTGGCGGGTCACCACAATGGACTTTGTGTAGAAATTATTATTGGGGCCCGAGCCGCGACCGCGGCGAGGTCCCTATTGTTTTTGGAGAAAATATTATTACTTTTATTATTATTATTATTATTATTATTAGGGCCTGAGCAGCGACCGCTGCGAAGTCCCTATTGTTTTTGTAGAAATTATTATTATTATTATTTTTCCGATTGTTCGATCGCATTTTTGACCCCCGAAACATGCACAAAAACTCACCAAACTTGGCAGTCTCATCGGGCATGGCGAAAAATTTGATATTTTAACGTCTAATATGAACAGGAAGTGAGTTATGAATTTTTGAAAGTCCGACTTTTGCCCTTTTTTGCATGTTTACAGGGGTCATTCTTTTGCACCCTGATCCTAAAGGCTTCATCTGATTGCCTTAAAATTCTGTCTGTAGCATCTGAAGACCTGGGACAAACACTGGGGCTAAAATTTTTTGTTTCCGAAATACTATATGACGGGGGCGGGGCTTCAAAGTTTTCACTTAAGATTTCCTTCGCCGCAATGGACAAAATGCTTAATAACTCTCCTGCACATGCTGCTAAAAATCCAAAACTTCACATGTACATAAAGAGTCTGTACCTGAAGACATCTATATGTTTATATTCAGTTATACACCTTGCGCCAATCAATATCATTTTTTACATTTTGACGTACTGCATGGTGCCCTTTTAACGAATCCGATTGAAAATTGGCTAGAAAAGACTCAAGACATTGATCTTACTCTATCCCTATTTTTATGACTTTCCTTCAAAGGGCGTGGCTATTACGGTGCCGCAGAGTCTGATTATTCTCCGTGGCAACAAAAGTTCCTGCAAAATGATTCAGATGATCCATCTTCTGGAAATCTTTCACATTTGAGGATATTCAGGCCCTGAAAACGGCTGCCAACTTATTTTTGATCGCAGTGGTAGCGCCACCAACTGGTTAAAACAAATACAAATTATTTTCGTTGATGTTTTTCTCCGGGCAGGTGAACAAAATCTACCTTATATTTGCTCGGATGAGTGTTTAGGCCTTGAGCATGTCACAATACAAAAGTCTTTCGCCTTCTTCAGAGTGTCACATGATGCTGTCTTGTGACCCGTCTTTATCAGCTGATGTTCCATGAGGGCGTGACTTACCTGTCACAAGAATGAAGGCAAGTCACGCCCCCCGCTGTCCGTTCACTCCGCCAAGATGCTGGTCCAGGTGGTAGAGAGGATGAAGGCTCCCTTGTCTCTGTTCATGGTTTTTATGCCTCGCTTGCAGATCTCAATGGCCTCTCTGATCCAGCGCTGTTGTTTGTTCTCTTCTGTGCGGATGACCCTGCCCTTCTCCCGGTCCATGATGTGGTTTTCCCTTTTGCAGTGGTCAGTGATTGCTGATTTGTAATGTTCATGTTGTGCTTGTTCTTTTACTGCTCTGATTTTTTCATTTTTTTGACAGGTAAGTCACACCCTCATGGAACATCAGCTGATAAAGACGGGTCTCAAGACACCATCATGCGACACTCTGAAGAAGGCGAAAGACTCGCCGAAACATGTCAGGTAAAAAATTAACCTAAAACATAATTGTCTGCTTTTAATGAATCAGTCAAATATCAATAATAAGAAGACAAAATGAACCTAATACAAATAAATGAATGCTTAATAACTCCCCTGCACATGCTCCTAAAAATCCAAACCTTCACCTGTAAATAAAACGTCCCGACCTGAAGACATCTTAATGTTATTATTTTGTTATACACACAGTGCCGCCAAGTGGAATCAAAAATTAGTTTTTATTTTAATTTTCACGTACTGCACGGTGCCCTTTTGACGAATCCGACTGAAAATGAGTCAGAAAAGACTCAAGACAATGATCTTACTCTCTGCCGAATTTTGTGACGTTTTGGCAAAAGGCGTGGCTATTAAGGTGCTGAAAAGTCCGATTGTACTCTGTGGCAACAAAAGCTCCGGCAACATGACTCAGATGATCCTATCTTCTCGAAGTTGTACACATTTGAGGATACTTCAGTCCTGAAGACATCTACCAACTTATTTTCCATCGTAGTAGTAGCGCCACCAACTGGTAAAAGCTAATACAAGTTATTTTCTTGGATGTTTTTCTCCGTGCAACTCAACAAGGTCGCCCTCATATATGCTCGGATGACTGTTTCGGCCATGAGGATGTCACAATACGAAATTCGTCCTTTTTCATGAAAAGTTGTGGGAGTGGCATTGCACTGTTCGGCAATAAAACAAAGCTGATTATGAGGTTCTAAATATGAACGACAACTCGTAAAACTTTACACACACATCAGGCCGAGCAAATTTATCAATATTTTATACGTTAGTTGTGCAGCTTTTTTGAAATGGCTCGCCATGGCCCTCGAGAAATGTTAAAAAAAGCAGCTCTGGTTGAGTGTTTCACCTCGCTTTTTGTAAATTTTATGGAGTACAGTGAACCCTCGGTTATCGCGGTTAACGGGGACCGAGACCACCCGCGAAAACTGAAAATCCGCGAAGTAGCGGCGCACCTTCAAAAATGCTTAAAAAAAATAAACAATATATATAATATATATATATATATATATATATATATATATATATACGGGGAGAGAGAGAGTGAAATTCATGTTATAACAAAAAAACCAAATTATTATTAAAACGTATTATTTTTTTATTCCCCAGCCATTCTTTTAGTATTTATTTAATTACTCCGACTTTTACCTGCTGGTACGCCGTCCGGTGTGCCCTGTGAAATGAAAGGTGGCATTCTTTATTTATTTATTCATTTATTCATTCATAACTGACAGCCTCGCGCTCCGCTCGTGCCCGGGCAGAAGAGGTGCTCCAATTTGGCTTAACTGTGACACACGCCCGCCCTCCTCCCCCGGAGCTTCCATTCGGTTAAACTTAGGGGCCGCTTGGCACCGCCCGTGCCCGGGGAAGGTGCTCCTCTTCGGCTTACTGTGACGCGAGCATGCCCTCCTCCTCCGGAGCTTCCATTCGGTTAAACTTAGGGGCCGCTTGGAACCGCCCGTGCCCGGGGAAGGTGCTCCTCTACGGCTTAACTGCCACGCACGCCGGCCGGAGCTCTGGTACGGTCCGAACCGCGCGAAACGTCGCCACCGATCGTGTCCGGGGGAACGTGCTCTTCTTCGTCCACTCTCCTCTTCGCCCACGCTCTTCTTCGGCGCACGCCGGCCGTCTAACCGCTCCAGCGCCCCGTCGTGCCGCTCGGCGAAACTACAATGCCCCCGAATATTTTTTAGACCCGCGAAGCACTGAACCCGCGAAAGGTGAACCGCGAAGTAGCGAGGGTTCACTGTATGTATAAGACCAAGACCTACAAAAAAGTCTCTTGGAGCAATGAGCTAGGTTTTACAGGAAGTCGGCCATTTTGAATTTACTTAAAAGGGGGCGGGTCACCACAATGGACTTTGTGTAGAAATTATTATTGGGCCCCGAGCAGCGACCGCGGCGAGGTCCCTATTGTTTTTGTAGAAAACATTATTACTTTTATTATTATTATTATTATTATTATTAGGGCCTGAGCAGCGACCGCTGCGAAGTCCCTATTGTTTTTGTAGAAATTATTATTATTATTATTTTTCCGATTGTTCGATCGCATTTTTGACCCCCGAAACATGCACAAAAACTCACCAAACTTGGCAGTCTCATCGGGCATGGCGAAAAATTTGATATTTTAACGTCTAATATGAACAGGAAGTGAGTTATGAATTTTTGAAAGTCCGACTTTTGCCCTTTTTTGCATGTTTACAGGGGTCATTCTTTTGCACCCTGATCCTAAAGGCTTCATCTGATTGCCTTAAAATTCTGTCTGTAGCATCTGAAGACCTGGGACAAACACTGGGGCTAAAATTTTTTGTTTCCGAAATACTATATGACGGGGGCGGGGCTTCAAAGTTTTCACTTAAGATTTCCTTCGCCGCAATGGACAAAATGCTTAGTAACATTCCTGCACATGCTGCTAAAAATCCAAAACTTTACATGTACATAAAGAGTCTGTACCTGAAGACATCTATATGTTTATATTCAGTTATACACCTTGCGCCAATCAATATCAATTTTTACATTTTGACGTACTGCACGGTGCCCTTTTAACGAATCTGATTGAAAATTGGCTAGAAAAGACTCAAGACATTGATCTTACTCTATCCCTATTTTTGTGACTTTCCTTCGAAGGGCGTGGCTATTACGGTGCCGCAGAGTCTGATTATTCTCCGTGGCAACAAAAGTTCCTGCAAAATGATTCAGATGATCCATCTTCTCGAAATTTTTCACATTTGAGGATATTCAGGCCCTGAAGACGGCTGCCAACTTATTTTTGATCGCAGTGGTAGCGCCACCAACTGGTTAAAACAAATACAAATTATTTTCGTTGATTTTTTTCTCCGGGCAGGTTAACAAAATCTACCTTACATTTGCTCGGATGAGTGTTTAGGCCTTGAGGATGTCACAATACGAAAGTCTTTCGCCTTCTTCAGAGTGTCACATGATGGTGTCTTGTGGCCCGTCTTTATCAGCTGATGTTCCATGAGGGCGTGACTTACCTGTCACAAGAATGAAGGCAAGTCACGCCCCCCGCTGTCCGTTCACTCCGCCAAAATGCTGCTCCAGGTGGTAGAGAGGATGAAGGCTCCCTTGTCTCTGTTCATGGTTTTTATGCCTCGCTTGCAGATCTCAATGGCCTCTCTGATCCAGCGCTGTTGTTTGTTCTCTTCGGTGCGGATGACCCTGCCCTTCTCCCGGTCCATGATGTGGTTTTCCCTTTTGCAGTGGTCAGTGATTGCTGATTTGTAATGTTCATGTTGTGCTTGTTCTTTTACTGCTCTGATTTTTTCATTTTTTTGACAGGTAAGTCACACCCTCATGGAACATCAGCTGATAAAGACGGGTCTCAAGACACCATCATGCGACACTCTGAAGAAGGCAAAAGACTCGCCGAAACATGTCAGGTAAAAAATTAACCTAAAACATAATTGTCTGCTTTTAATGAATCAGTCAAATATCAATAATAAGAAGACAAAATGAACCTAATACAAATAAATGAATGCTTAATAACTCCCCTGCACATGCTCCTAAAAATCCAAACCTTCACCTGTAAATAAAACGTCCCGACCTGAAGACATCTTAATGTTATTATTTTGTTATACACACAGCGCCGCCAAGTGGAATCAAAAATTTGTTTTTATTTTAATTTTCACGTACTGCACGGTGCCCTTTTGACGAATCCGACTGAAAATTAGTCAGAAAAGACTCAAGACAATGATCTTACTCTCTGCCGAATTTTGTGACGTTTTGGCAAAAGGCGTGGCTATTACGGTGCTGAAAAGTCCGATTGTACTCTGTGGCAACAAAAGCTCCGGCAACATGACTCAGATGATCCTATCTTCTCGAAGTTGTACACATTTGAGGATACTTCAGCCCAGAAGACATCTACCAACTTATTTTACATCGTAGTAGTAGCGCCACCAACTGGTAAAAGCTAATACAAGTTATTTTCTTGGATGTTTTTCTCCGTGCAACTCAACAAGGTCGCCCTCATATATGCTCGGATGACTGTTTCGGCCATGAGGATGTCACAATACGAAATTAGTCCTTTTTCGTGAAAAGTTGTGGGAGTGGCATTGCACTGTTCGGCAATAAAACAACGCTGATTATGAGGTTCTAAATATGAACGACAACTCGTGAAACTTTACACACACATCAGGCCGAGCAAATTTATCAATATTTTATACGTTAGTTGTGCAGCTTTTTTTAAATGGCTCGCCATGGCCCTCGAGAAATGTTCAAAAAAGCAGCCCTGATTGAGTGTTTCACCTCGCTTTTTGTAAATTTTATGGAGTACAGTGAACCCTCGGTTATCGCGGTTAATGGGGACCGAGACCACCCGCGAAAACTGAAAATCCGCGAAGTAGCGGCGCACCTTCAAAAATGCTTAAAAAAAATATACAATATATATATATATAGATATATATATATATATATATATATATATATATATATACGGGGAGAGAGAGAGTGAAATTCATTTTATAACAAAAAAACCAAATTATTATTAAAACGTATTATTTTTTTATTCCCCAGCCATTCTTTTTGTATTTATTTAATTACTCCGACTTTTACCTGCTGGTACGCCGTCCGGTGTGCCCTGTGAAATGAAAGGTGGCATTCTTTATTTATTTATTCATTTATTCATTCATAACTGACAGCCTCGCGCTCCGCTCGTGCCCGGGCGGAAGAGGTGCTCCAATTCGGCTTAACTGTGACACACGCCCGCCCTCCTCCCCCGGAACTTCCATTCTGTTAAACTTAGGGGCCGCTTGGCACCGCCCGTGCCCGGGGAAGGTGCTCCTCTTCGGCTTACTGTGACGCGAGCATGCCCTCCTCCTCCGGAGCTTCCATTCAGTTAAACTTAGGGGCCGCTTGGAACCGCCCGTGCCCGGGGAAGGTGCTCCTCTTCGGCTTACTGTGACGCGAGCATGCCCTCCTCCTCCGGAGCTTCCATTCGGTTAAACTTAGGGGCCGCTTGGAACCGCCCGTGCCCGGGGAAGGTGCTCCTCTTCGGCTTACTGTGACGCGAGCATGCCCTCCTCCTCCGGAGCTTCCATTCGGTTAAACTTAGGGGCCGCTTGGCACCGCCCGTGCCCGGGGAAGGTGCTCCTCTACGGCTTAACTGCCACGCACGCCGGCCGGAGCTCTGGTACGGTCCGAACCGCGCGAAACGTCGCCACCGATCGTGTCCGGGAGAACGTGCTCTTCTTCGTCCACTCTCCTCTTCGCCCACGCTCTTCTTCGGCGCACGCCGGCCGTCTAACCGCTCCAGCGCCCCATTTGAGGATATTCAGGCCCTGAAGACGGCTGCCAACTTATTTTTGATCGCAGTGGTAGCGCCACCAACTGGTTAAAACAAATACAAATTATTTTCGCTCGGCGAAACTACAATGCCCCCGAATATTTTTTAGACCCGCGAAGCACTGAACCCGCGAAAGGTGAACCGCGAAGTAGCGAGGGTTCACTGTATGTATAAGACCAAGACCTACAAAAAAGTCTCTTGGAGCAATGAGCTAGGTTTTACAGGAAGTCGGCCATTTTGAATTTACTTAAAAGGGGGCGGGTCACCACAATGGACTTTGTGTAGAAATTATTATTGGGGCCCGAGCAGCGACGGCGGCGAGGTCCCTATTGTTTTTGTAGAAATTATTATTAGGGCCTGAGCAGCGACCGCTACGAGGTCCCCATTGTTTTTGTGGAAATTATTATTATTTTTATTATTATTATTATTAGGGCCCGAGCAGTGACCGCTGCGAGGTCCCTATTGTTTTTCTAGAAATTGTTATTAGGGCCCGAGCTGCGACGGCTGCGAGGTCCCTATTGTTTTTGTAGAAAATATTATTACTTTTATTATTATTAATATTATTATTATTATTATTAGGGCCTGAGCAGCGACCGCTGCGAAGTCCCTATTGTTTTTGTCGAAATTATTATTATTATTATTTTTCCGATTGTTCGATCGCATTTTTGACCCCTGAAACATGCACAAAAACTCACCAAACTTGGCAGTCTCATCGGGCATGGCGAAAAATTTGATATTTTAACGTCTAATATGAACAGGAAGTGAGTTATGAATTTTTGAAAGTCCGACTTTTGCCCTTTTTTGCATGTTTACAGGGGTCATTCTTTTGCACCCTGATCCTAAAGGCTTCATCTGATTGCCTTAAAATTCTGTCTGTAGCATCTGAAGACCTGGGACAAACACTGGGGCTAAAATTTTTTGTTTCCGAAATACTATATGACGGGGGCGGGTCTTCAAAGTTTTCACTTAAGATTTCCTTCGCCGCAATGGACAAAATGCTTAATAACTCTCCTGCACATGCTGCTAAAAATCCAAGACTTCACATGTACATAAAAAGTCTGTACCTGAAGACATCTATATGTTTATATTCAGTTATACACCTTGCGCCAATCAATATCATTTTTTACATTTTGACGTACTGCACGGTGCCCTTTTAACGAATCTGATTGAAAATTGGCTAGAAAAGACTCAAGACATTGATCTTACTCTATCCCTATTTTTGTGACTTTCCTTCGAAGGGCGTGGCTATTACGGTGCCGCAGAGTCTGATTATTCTCAGTGGCAACAAAAGTTCCTGCAAAATGATTCAGATGATCCATCTTCTCGAAATTTTTCACATTTGAGGATATTCAGGTCCTGAAGACGGCTGCCAACTTATTTTTGATCGCAGTGGTAGCGCCACCAACTGGTTAAAACAAATACAAATTATTTTCGTTGATGTTTTTCTCCGGGCAGGTGAACAAAATCTACCTTATATTTGCTCGGATGAGTGTTTAGGCCTTGAGCATGTCACAATACGAAAGTCTTTCGCCTTCTTCAGAGTGTCACATGATGCTGTCTTGTGACCCGTCTTTATCAGCTGATGTTCCATGAGGGCGTGACTTACCTGTCACAAGAATGAAGGCAAGTCACGCCCCCCGCTGTCCGTTCACTCCGCCAAAATGCTGCTCCAGGTGGTAGAGAGGATGAAGGCTCCCTTGTCTCTGTTCATGGTTTTTATGCCTCGCTTGCAGATCTCAATGGCCTCTCTGATCCAGCGCTGTTGTTTGTTCTCTTCGGTGCGGATGACCCTGCCCTTCTCCCGGTCCATGATGTGGTTTTCCCTTTTGCAGTGGTCAGTGATTGCTGATTTGTAATGTTCATGTTGTGCTTGTTCTTTTACTGCTCTGATTTTTTCATTTTTTTGACAGGTAAGTCACACCCTCATGGAACATCAGCTGATAAAGACGGGTCTCAAGACACCATCATGCGACACTCTGAAGAAGGCAAAAGACTCGCCGAAACATGTCAGGTAAAAAATTAACCTAAAACATAATTGTCTGCTTTTAATGAATCAGTCAAATATCAATAATAAGAAGACAAAATGAACCTAATACAAATAAATGAATGCTTAATAACTCCCCTGCACATGCTCCTAAAAATCCAAACCTTCACCTGTAAATAAAACGTCCCGACCTGAAGACATCTTAATGTTATTATTTTGTTATACACACAGCGCCGCCAAGTGGAATCAAAAATTTGTTTTTATTTTAATTTTCACGTACTGCACGGTGCCCTTTTGACGAATCCGACTGAAAATTAGTCAGAAAAGACTCAAGACAATGATCTTACTTTCTGCCGAATTTTGTGACGTTTTGGCAAAAGGCGTGGCTATTACGGTGCTGAAAAGTCCGATTGTACTCTGTGGCAACAAAAGCTCCGGCAACATGACTCAGATGATCCTATCTTCTCGAAGTTGTACACATTTGAGGATACTTCAGCCCAGAAGACATCTACCAACTTATTTTACATCGTAGTAGTAGCGCCACCAACTGGTAAAAGCTAATACAAGTTATTTTCTTGGATGTTTTTCTCCGTGCAACTCAACAAGGTCGCCCTCATATATGCTCGGATGACTGTTTCGGCCATGAGGATGTCACAATACGAAATTAGTCCTTTTTCGTGAAAAGTTGTGGGAGTGGCATTGCACTGTTCGGCAATAAAACAACGCTGATTATGAGGTTCTAAATATGAACGACAACTCGTGAAACTTTACACACACATCAGGCCGAGCAAATTTATCAATATTTTATACGTTAGTTGTGCAGCTTTTTTGAAATGGCTCGCCATGGCCCTCGAGAAATGTTCAAAAAAGCAGCCTGATTGAGTGTTTCACCTCGCTTTTTGTAAATTTTATGGAGTACAGTGAACCCTCGGTTATCGCGGTTAATGGGGACCGAGACCACCCGCGAAAACTGAAAATCCGCGAAGTAGCGGCGCACCTTCAAAAATGCTTAAAAAAAATATACAATATATATATATATAGATATATATATATATATATATATATATATATATACGGGGAGAGAGAGAGTGAAATTCATTTTATAACAAAAAAACCAAATTATTATTAAAACGTATTATTTTTTTATTCCCCAGCCATTCTTTTTGTATTTATTTAATTACTCCGACTTTTACCTGCTGGTACGCCGTCCGGTGTGCCCTGTGAAATGAAAGGTGGCATTCTTTATTTATTTATTCATTTATTCATTCATAACTGACAGCCTCGCGCTCCGCTCGTGCCCGGGCGGAAGAGGTGCTCCAATTCGGCTTAACTGTGACACACGCCCGCCCTCCTCCCCCGGAACTTCCATTCTGTTAAACTTAGGGGCCGCTTGGCACCGCCCGTGCCCGGGGAAGGTGCTCCTCTTCGGCTTACTGTGACGCGAGCATGCCCTCCTCCTCCGGAGCTTCCATTCAGTTAAACTTAGGGGCCGCTTGGAACCGCCCGTGCCCGGGGAAGGTGCTCCTCTTCGGCTTACTGTGACGCGAGCATGCCCTCCTCCTCCGGAGCTTCCATTCGGTTAAACTTAGGGGCCGCTTGGAACCGCCCGTGCCCGGGGAAGGTGCTCCTCTTCGGCTTACTGTGACGCGAGCATGCCCTCCTCCTCCGGAGCTTCCATTCGGTTAAACTTAGGGGCCGCTTGGCACCGCCCGTGCCCGGGGAAGGTGCTCCTCTACGGCTTAACTGCCACGCACGCCGGCCGGAGCTCTGGTACGGTCCGAACCGCGCGAAACGTCGCCACCGATCGTGTCCGGGAGAACGTGCTCTTCTTCGTCCACTCTCCTCTTCGCCCACGCTCTTCTTCGGCGCACGCCGGCCGTCTAACCGCTCCAGCGCCCCGTCGTGCCGCTCGGCGAAACTACAATGCCCCCGAATATTTTTTAGACCCGCGAAGCACTGAACCCGCGAAAGGTGAACCGCGAAGTAGCGAGGGTTCACTGTATGTATAAGACCAAGACCTACAAAAAAGTCTCTTGGAGCAATGAGCTAGGTTTTACAGGAAGTCGGCCATTTTGAATTTACTTAAAAGGGGGCGGGTCACCACAATGGACTTTGTGTAGAAATTATTATTGGGGCCCGAGCAGCGACGGCGGCGAGGTCCCTATTGTTTTTGTAGAAATTATTAATAGGGCCTGAGCAGCGACCGCTACGAGGTCCCCATTGTTTTTGTGGAAATTATTATTATTTTTATTATTATTATTATTAGGGCCCGAGCAGTGACCGCTGCGAGGTCCCTATTGTTTTTCTAGAAATTGTTATTAGGGCCCGAGCTGCGACGGCTGCGAGGTCCCTATTGTTTTTGTAGAAAATATTATTACTTTTATTATTATTAATATTATTATTATTATTATTAGGGCCTGAGCAGCGACCGCTGCGAAGTCCCTATTGTTTTTGTAGAAATTATTATTATTATTATTTTTCCGATTGTTCGATCGCATTTTTGACCCCCGAAACATGCACAAAAACTCACCAAACTTGGCAGTCTCATCGGGCATGGCGAAAAATTTGATATTTTAACGTCTAATATGAACAGGAAGTGAGTTATGAATTTTTGAAAGTCCGACTTTTGCCCTTTTTTGCATGTTTACAGGGGTCATTCTTTTGCACCCTGATCCTAAAGGCTTCATCTGATTGCCTTAAAATTCTGTCTGTAGCATCTGAAGACCTGGGACAAACACTGGGGCTAAAATTTTTTGTTTCCGAAATACTATATGACGGGGGCGGGTCTTCAAAGTTTTCACTTAAGATTTCCTTCGCCGCAATGGACAAAATGCTTAATAACTCTCCTGCACATGCTGCTAAAAATCCAAAACTTCACATGTACATAAAAAGTCTGTACCTGAAGACATCTATATGTTTATATTCAGTTATACACCTTGCGCCAATCAATATCATTTTTTACATTTTGACGTACTGCACGGTGCCCTTTTAACGAATCTGATTGAAAATTGGCTAGAAAAGACTCAAGACATTGATCTTACTCTATCCCTATTTTTGTGACTTTCCTTCGAAGGGCGTGGCTATTACGGTGCCGCAGAGTCTGATTATTCTCCGTGGCAACAAAAGTTCCTGCAAAATGATTCAGATGATCCATCTTCTCGAAATTTTTCACATTTGAGGATATTCAGGCCCTGAAGACGGCTGCCAACTTATTTTTGATCGCAGTGGTAGCGCCACCAACTGGTTAAAACAAATACAAATTATTTTCGTTGATGTTTTTCTCCGGGCAGGTGAACAAAATCTACCTTATATTTGCTCGGATGAGTGTTTAGGCCTTGAGCATGTCACAATACGAAAGTCTTTCGCCTTCTTCAGAGTGTCACATGATGCTGTCTTGTGTCCCGTCTTTATCAGCTGATGTTCCATGAGGGCGTGACTTACCTGTCACAAGAATGAAGGCAAGTCACGCCCCCCGCTGTCCGTTCACTCCGCCAAGATGCTGGTCCAGGTGGTAGAGAGGATGAAGGCTCCCTTGTCTCTGTTCATGGTTTTTATGCCTCGCTTGCAGATCTCAATGGCCTCTCTGATCCAGCGCTGTTGTTTGTTCTCTTCTGTGCGGATGACCCTGCCCTTCTCCCGGTCCATGATGTGGTTTTCCCTTTTGCAGTGGTCAGTGATTGCTGATTTGTAATGTTCATGTTGTGCTTGTTCTTTTACTGCTCTGATTTTTTTCATTTTTTTGACAGGTAAGTCACACCCTCATGGAACATCAGCTCAAGACACCATCATGCGACACTCTGAAGAAGGCGAAAGACTCGCCGAAACATGTCAGGTAAAAAATTAACCTAAAACATAATTGTCTGCTTTTAATGAATCAGTCAAATATCAATAATAAGAAGACAAAATGAACCTAATACAAATAAATGAATGCTTAATAACTCCCCTGCACATGCTCCTAAAAATCCAAACCTTCACCTGTAAATAAAACGTCCCGACCTGAAGACATCGTAATGTTATTATTTTGTTATACACACAGTGCCGCCAAGTGGAATCAAAAATTTGTTTTTATTTTAATTTTCACGTACTGCACGGTGCCCTTTTGACGAATCCGACTGAAAATTAGTCAGAAAAGACTCAAGACAATGATCTTACTCTCTGCCGAATTTTGTGACGTTTTGGCAAAAGGCGTGGCTATTAAGGTGCTGAAAAGTCCGATTGTACTCTGTGGCAACAAAAGCTCCGGCAACATGACTCAGATGATCCTATCTTCTCGAAGTTGTACACATTTGAGGATACTTCAGCCCTGAAGACATCTACCAACTTATTTTACATCGTAGTAGTAGCGCCACCAACTGGTAAAAGCTAATACAAGTTATTTTCTTGGATGTTTTTCTCCGTGCAACTCAACAAGGTCGCCCTCATATATGCTCGGATGACTGTTTCGGCCATGAGGATGTCACAATACGAAATTCGTGATTTTTCGTGAAAAGTTGTGGGAGTGGCATTGCACTGTTCGGCAATAAAACAAAGCTGATTATGAGGTTCTAAATATGAACGACAACTCGTAAAACTTTACACACACATCAGGCCGAGCAAATTTATCAATATTTTATACGTTAGTTGTGCAGCTTTTTTGAAATGGCTCGCCATGGCCCTCGAGAAATGTTAAAAAAAAGCAGCTCTGGTTGAGTGTTTCACCTCGCTTTTTGTAAATTTTATGGAGTACAGTGAACCCTCGGTTATCGCGGTTAATGGGGACCGAGACCATCCGCGAAAACTGAAAATCCGCGAAGTAGCGGCGCACCTTCAAAAATGCTTAAAAAAAATATACAATATATATAATAAATATATAAATTTATATATATATATATATATATATATATATATATATATATATATACGGGGAGAGAGAGAGTGAAATTCATGTTATAACAAAAAAAACAAATTATTATTAAAACGTATTATTTTTTTATTCCCCAGCCATTCTTTTTGTATTTATTTAATTACTCCGACTTTTACCTGCTGGTACGCCGTCCGGTGTGCCCTGTGAAATGAAAGGTGGCATTCTTTATTTATTTATTCATTTATTCATTCATAACTGACAGCCTCGCGCTCCGCTCGTGCCCGGGCAGAAGAGGTGCTCCAATTTGGCTTAACTGTGACACACGCCCGTCCTCCTCCCCCGGAGCTTCCATTCGGTTAAACTTAGGGGCCGCTTGGCACCGCCCGTGCCCGGGGAAGGTGCTCCTCTTCGGCTTACTGTGACGCGAGCATGCCCTCCTCCTCCGGAGCTTCCATTCGGTTAAACTTAGGGGCCGCTTGGAACCGCCCGTGCCCGGGGAAGGTGCTCCTCTTCGGCTTACTGTGACGCGAGCATGCCCTCCTCCTCCGGAGCTTCCATTCGGTTAAACTTAGGGGCCGCTTGGCACCGCCCGTGCCCGGGGAAGGTGCTCCTCTACGGCTTAACTGCCACGCACGCTGGCCGGAGCTCTGGTACGGTCCGAACCGCGCGAAACGTCGCCACCGATCGTGTCCGGGGGAATGTGCTCTTCTTCGTCCACTCTCCTCTTCGCCCACGCTCTTCTTCGGCGCACGCCGGCCGTCTAACCGCTCCAGCGCCCCGTCGTGCCGCTCGGCGAAACTACAATGCCCCCGAATATTTTTTAGACCCGCGAAGCACTGAACCCGCGAAAGGTGAACCGCGAAGTAGCGAGGGTTCACTGTATGTATAAGACCAAGACCTACAAAAAAGTCTCTTGGAGCAATGAGCTAGGTTTTACAGGAAGTCGGCCATTTTGAATTTACTTAAAAGGGGGCGGGTCACCACAATGGACTTTGTGTAGAAATTATTATTGGGGCCCGAGCAGCGACCGCGGCGAGGTCCCTATTGTTTTTGTAGAAAATATTATTACTTTTATTATTATTATTATTATTATTATTAGGGCCTGAGCAGCGACCGCTGTGAAGTCCCTATTGTTTTTGTCGAAATTATTATTATTATTATTTTTCCGATTGTTCGATCGCATTTTTGACCCCTGAAACATGCACAAAAACTCACCAAACTTGGCAGTCTCATCGGGCATGGCGAAAAATTTGATATTTTAACGTCTAATATGAACAGGAAGTGAGTTATGAATTTTTGAAAGTCCGACTTTTGCCCTTTTTTGCATGTTTACAGGGGTCATTCTTTTGCACCCTGATCCTAAAGGCTTCATCTGATTGCCTTAAAATTCTGTCTGTAGCATCTGAAGACCTGGCACAAACACTGGGGCTAAAATTTTTTGTTTCCGAAATACTATATGACGGGGGCGGGGCATCAAAGTTTTCACTTAAGATTTCCTTCGCCGCAATGGACAAAATGCTTAATAACTCTCCTGCACATGCTGCTAAAAATCCAAAACTTCACATGTACATAAAGAGTCTGTACCTGAAGACATCTATATGTTTATATTCAGTTATACACCTTGCGCCAATCAATATCATTTTTTACATTTTGACGTACTGCACGGTGCCCTTTTAACGAATCTGATTGAAAATTGGCTAGAAAAGACTCAAGACATTGATCTTACTCTATCCCTATTTTTGTGACTTTCCTTCGAAGGGCGTGGCTATTACGGTGCCGCAGAGTCTGATTATTCTCCGTGGCAACAAAAGTTCCTGCAAAATGATTCAGATGATCCATCTTCTCGAAATTTTTCACATTTGAGGATATTCAGGCCCTGAAGACGGCTGCCAACTTATTTTTGATCGCAGTGGTAGCGCCACCAACTGGTTAAAACAAATACAAATCATTTTCATTGATTTTTTTCTCCGGGCAGGTTAACAAAATCTACCTTACATTTGCTCGGATGAGTGTTTAGGCCTTGAGGATGTCACAATACGAAAGTCTTTCGCCTTCTTCAGAGTGTCACATGATGGTGTCTTGTGGCCCGTCTTTATCAGCTGATGTTCCATGAGGGCGTGACTTGCCTGTCACAAGAATGAAGGCAAGTCACGCCCCCCGCTGTCCGTTCACTCCGCCAAAATGCTGCTCCAGGTGGTAGAGAGGATGAAGGCTCCCTTGTCTCTGTTCATGGTTTTTATGCCTCGCTTGCAGATCTCAATGGCCTCTCTGATCCAGCGCTGTTGTTTGTTCTCTTCGGTGCGGATGACCCTGCCCTTCTCCCGGTCCATGATGTGGTTTTCCCTTTTGCAGTGGTCAGTGATTGCTGATTTGTAATGTTCATGTTGTGCTTGTTCTTTTACTGCTCTGATTTTTCATTTTTTTGACAGGTAAGTCACACCCTCATGGAACATCAGCTGATAAAGACGGGTCTCAAGACACCATCATGCGACACTCTGAAGAAGGCGAAAGACTCGCCGAAACATGTCAGGTAAAAAATTAACCTAAAACATAATTGTCTGCTTTTAATGAATCAGTCAAATATCAATAATAAGAAGACAAAATGAACCTAATACAAATAAATGAATGCTTAATAACTCCCCTGCACATGCTCCTAAAAATCCAAACCTTCACCTTTAAATAAAACGTCCCGACCTGAAGACATCTTAATGTTATTATTTTGTTATACACACGGTGCCGCCAAGTGGAATCAAAAATTTGTTTTTATTTTAATTTTCACGTACTGCACGGTGCCCTTTCGACGAATCCGACTGAAAATTAGTCAGAAAAGACTCAAGACAATGATCTTACTCTCTGCCGAATTTTGTGACGTTTTGGCAAAAGGCGTGGCTATTACGGTGCTGAAAAGTCCGATTGTACTCTGTGGCAACAAAAGCTCCAGCAACATGACTCAGGTCATCCTATCTTCTCGAAGTTGCACACATTTGAGGATACTTAAGCCCTGAAGACATCTACCAACTTATTTTTCATCGTAGTAGTAGCGCCACCAACTGGTAAAAGCTAATACAAGTTATTTTCTTGGATGTTTTTCTCCGTGCAACTCAACAAGGTCGCCCTCATATATGCTCGGATGACTGTTTCGGCCATGAGGATGTCACAATACGAAATTCGTGATTTTTCGTGAAAAGTTGTGGGAGTGGCATTGCACTGTTCGGCAATAAAACAAAGCTGATTATGAGGTTCTAAATATGAACGACAACTCGTAAAACTTTACACACACATCAGGCCGAGCAAATTTATCAATATTTTATACGTTAGTTGTGCAGCTTTTTTGAAATGGCTCGCCATGGCCCTCGAGAAATGTTAAAAAAAAGCAGCTCTGGTTGAGTGTTTCACCTCGCTTTTTGTAAATTTTATGGAGTACAGTGAACCCTCGGTTATCGCGGTTAATGGGGACCGAGACCACCCGCGAAAACTGAAAATCCGCGAAGTAGCGGCGCACCTTCAAAAATGCTTAAAAAAAATATACAATATATATAATAAATATAGAAATATATATATATATATATATATATATATATATATATACGGGGAGAGAGAGAGTGAAATTCATGTTATAACAAAAAAACCAAATTATTATTAAAACGTATTATTTTTTTATTCCCCAGCCATTCTTTTTGTATTTATTTAATTACTCCGACTTTTACCTGCTGGTACGCCGTCCGGTGTGCCCTGTGAAATGAAAGGTGGCATTCTTTATTTATTTATTCATTTATTCATTCATAACTGACAGCCTCGCGCTCCGCTCGTGCCCGGGCAGAAGAGGTGCTCCAATTTGGCTTAACTGTGACACACGCCCGTCCTCCTCCCCCGGAGCTTCCATTCGGTTAAACTTAGGGGCCGCTTGGCACCGCCCGTGCCCGGGGAAGGTGCTCCTCTTCGGCTTACTGTGACGCGAGCATGCCCTCCTCCTCCGGAGCTTCCATTCGGTTAAACTTAGGGGCCGCTTGGAACCGCCCGTGCCCGGGGAAGGTGCTCCTCTTCGGCTTACTGTGACGCGAGCATGCCCTCCTCCTCCGGAGCTTCCATTCGGTTAAACTTAGGGGCCGCTTGGCACCGCCCGTGCCCGGGGAAGGTGCTCCTCTACGGCTTAACTGCCACGCACGCTGGCCGGAGCTCTGGTACGGTCCGAACCGCGCGAAACGTCGCCACCGATCGTGTCCGGGGGAACGTGCTCTTCTTCGTCCACTCTCCTCTTCGCCCACGCTCTTCTTCGGCGCACGCCGGCCGTCTAACCGCTCCAGCGCCCCGTCGTGCCGCTCGGCGAAACTACAATGCCCCCGAATATTTTTTAGACCCGCGAAGCACTGAACCCGCGAAAGGTGAACCGCGAAGTAGCGAGGGTTCACTGTATGTATAAGACCAAGACCTACAAAAAAGTCTCTTGGAGCAATGAGCTAGGTTTTACAGGAAGTCGGCCATTTTGAATTTACTTAAAAGGGGGCGGGTCACCACAATGGACTTTGTGTAGAAATTATTATTGGGGCCCGAGCAGCGACCGCGGCGAGGTCCCTATTGTTTTTGTAGAAAATATTATTACTTTTATTATTATTATTATTATTATTATTATTAGGGCCTGAGCAGCGACCGCTGCGAAGTCCCTATTGTTTTTGTAGAAATTATTATTATTATTATTTTTCCGATTGTTCGATCGCATTTTTGACCCCCGAAACATGCACAAAAACTCACCAAACTTGGCAGTCTCATCGGGCATGGCGAAAAATTTGATATTTTAACGTCTAATATGAACAGGAAGTGAGTTATGAATTTTTGAAAGTCCGACTTTTGCCCTTTTTTGCATGTTTACAGGGGTCATTCTTTTGCACCCTGATCCTAAAGGCTTCATCTGATTGCCTTAAAATTCTGTCTGTAGCATCTGAAGACCTGGGACAAACACTGGGGCTAAAATTTTTTGTTTCCGAAATACTATATGACGGGGGCGGGGCATCAAAGTTTTCACTTAAGATTTCCTTCGCCGCAATGGACAAAATGCTTAATAACTCTCCTGCACATGCTGCTACAAATCCAAAACTTCACATGTACATAAAGAGTCTGTACCTGAAGACATCTATATGTTTATATTCAGTTATACACCTTGCGCCAATCAATATCATTTTTTACATTTTGACGTACTGCACGGTGCCCTTTTAACGAATCTGATTGAAAATTGTCTAGAAAAGACTCAAGACATTGATCTTACTCTATCCCTATTTTTGTGACTTTCCTTCGAAGGGCGTGGCTATTACGGTGCCGCAGAGTCTGATTATTCTCCGTGGCAACAAAAGTTCCTGCAAAATGATTCAGATGATCCATCTTCTCGAAATTTTTCACATTTGAGGATATTCAGGCCCTGAAGACGGCTGCCAACTTATTTTTGATCGCAGTGGTAGCGCCACCAACTGGTTAAAACAAATACAAATTATTTTCGTTGATGTTTTTCTCCGGGCATGTTAACAAAATCTACCTTATATTTGCTCGGATGAGTGTTTCGGCCTTGAGCATGTCACAATACGAAAGTCTTTCGCCTTCTTCAGAGTGTCACATGATGGTGTCTTGTGACCCGTCTTTATCAGCTGATGTTCCATGAGGGCGTGACTTACCTGTCACAAGAATGAAGGCAAGTCACGCCCCCCGCTGTCCGTTCACTCCGCCAAGATGCTGGTCCAGGTGGTAGAGAGGATGAAGGCTCCCTTGTCTCTGTTCATGGTTTTTATGCCTCGCTTGCAGATCTCAATGGCCTCTCTGATCCAGCGCTGTTGTTTGTTCTCTTCTGTGCGGATGACCCTGCCCTTCTCCCGGTCCATGATGTGGTTTTCCCTTTTGCAGTGGTCAGTGATTGCTGATTTGTAATGTTCATGTTGTGCTTGTTCTTTTACTGCTCTGATTTTTTTCATTTTTTTGACAGGTAAGTCACACCCTCATGGAACATCAGCTCAAGACACCATCATGCGACACTCTGAAGAAGGCGAAAGACTCGCCGAAACATGTCAGGTAAAAAATTAACCTAAAACATAATTGTCTGCTTTTAATGAATCAGTCAAATATCAATAATAAGAAGACAAAATGAACCTAATACAAATAAATGAATGCTTAATAACTCCCCTGCACATGCTCCTAAAAATCCAAACCTTCACCTGTAAATAAAACGTCCCGACCTGAAGACATCTTAATGTTATTATTTTGTTATACACACAGTGCCGCCAAGTGGAATCAAAAATTTGTTTTTATTTTAATTTTCACGTACTGCACGGTGCCCTTTTGACGAATCCGACTGAAAATGAGTCAGAAAAGATTCAAGACAATGATCTTACTCTGCCGAATTTTGTGACGTTTTGGCAAAAGGCGTGGCTATTACGGTGCTGAAAAGTCCGATTGTACTCTGTGGCAACAAAAGCTCCAGCAACATGACTCAGATGATCCTATCTTCTCGAAGTTGTACACATTTGAGGATACTTCAGCCCTGAAGACATCTACCAACTTATTTTTCATCGTAGTAGTAGCGCCACCAACTGGTAAAAGCTAATACAAGTTATTTTCTTGGATGTTTTTCTCCGTGCAACTCAACAAGGTCGCCCTCATATATGCTCGGATGACTGTTTCGGCCATGAGGATGTCATAATACGAAATTTGTCCTTTTTCATGAAAAGTTGTGGGAGTGGCATTGCACTGTTCGGCAATAAAACAACGCTAATTATGAGGTTCTAAATATGAACGACAACTCGTGAAACTTTACACACACATCAGGCCGAGCAAATTTATCAATATTTTATACGTTAGTTGTGCAGCTTTTTTGAAATGGCTCGCCATGGCCCTCGAGAAATGTTCAAAAAAGCAGCCCTGGTTGAGTGTTTCACCTCGCTTTTTGTAAATTTTATGGAGTACAGTGAACCCTCGGTTATTGCGGTTAATGGGGACCGAGACCACCCGCAAAAACTGAAAATCCGCGAAGTAGCGGCGCACCTTCAAAAATGCTTAAAAAAAATATACAATATATATAATAAATATATAAATATATATATATATATATATATATAGATATAGATATATATATATATATATACGGGGAGAGAGAGAGTGAAATTCATGTTATAACAAAAAAACCAAATTATTATTAAAACGTATTATTTTTTTATTCCCCAGCCATTCTTTTTGTATTTATTTAATTACTCCGACTTTTACCTGCTGGTACGCCGTCCGGTGTGCCCTGTGAAATGAAAGGTGGCATTCTTTATTTATTTATTCATTTATTCATTCATAACTGACAGCCTCGCGCTCCGCTCGTGCCCGGGCAGAAGAGGTGCTCCAATTCGGCTTAACTGTGACACACGCCCGCCCTCCTCCCCCGGAGCTTCCATTCGGTTAAACTTAGGGGCCGCTTGGCACCGCCGTGCCCGGGGAAGGTGCTCCTCTTCGGCTTACTGTGACGCGAGCATGCCCTCCTCCTCCGGAGCTTCCATTCGGTTAAACTTAGGGGCCGCTTGGAACCGCCCGTGCCCGGGGAAGGTGCTTCTCTTCGGCTTACTGTGACGCGAGCATGCCCTCCTCCTCCGGAGCTTCCATTCGGTTAAACTTAGGGGCCGCTTGGAACCGCCCGTGCCCGGGGAAGGTGCTCCTCTTCGGCTTACTGTGACGCGAACATGCCCTCCTCCTCCGGAGCTTCCATTCGGTTAAACTTAGGGGCCGCTTGGCACCGCCCGTGCCCGGGGAAGGTGCTCCTCTACGGCTTAACTGCCACGCACGCCGGCCGGAGCTCTGGTACGGTCCGAACCGCGCGAAACGTCGCCACCGATCGTGTCCGGGGGAACGTGCTCTTCTTCGTCCACTCTCCTCTTCGCCCACGCTCTTCTTCGGCGCACGCCGGCCGTCTAACCGCTCCAGCGCCCCGTCGTGCCGCTTGGCGAAACTACAATGCCCCCGAATATTTTTTAGACCCGCGAAGCACTGAACCCGCGAAAGGTGAACCGCGAAGTAGCGAGGGTTCACTGTATGTATAAGACCAAGACCTACAAAAAAGTCTCTTGGAGCAATGAGCTAGGTTTTACAGGAAGTCGGCCATTTTGAATTTACTTAAAAGGGGGCGGGTCACCACAATGGACTTTGTGTAGAAATTATTATTGGGGCCCGAGCAGCGACCGCGGCGAGGTCCCTATTGTTTTTGTCGAAAATATTATTACTTTTATTATTATTATTATTATTATTATTATTATTAGGGCCTGAGCAGCGACCGCTGCGAAGTCCCTATTGTTTTTGTAGAAATTAGTATTATTATTATTTTTCCGATTGTTCGATCGCATTTTTGACCCCCGAAACATGCACAAAAACTCACCAAACTTGGCAGTCTCATCGGGCATGGCGAAAAATTTTATATTTTGTAACGTCTAATATGAACAGGAAGTGAGTTATGAATTTTTGAAAGTCCGACTTTTTCCCTTTTTTGCATGTTTACAGGGGTCATTCTTTTGCACCCTGATCCTAAAGGCTTCATCTGATTGCCTTAAAGTTCTGTCTGGAGCATCTTAAGACCTGGGACAAACACTGGGGCTAAAATTTTTTGTTTCCGAAATACTATATGACGGGGGCGGGGCTTCAAAGTTTTCACTTAAGATTTCCTTCGCCGCAATGGACAAAATGCTTAATAACTCTCCTGCACATGCTGCTAAAAATCCAAAACTTCACATGTACATAAAGAGTCGGTATCTGAAGACATCTATATGTTTATATTCAGTTATACACCTTGCGCCAATCAATATCAATTTTTACATTTTGACGTACTGCACGGTGCCCTTTTAACGAATCCGATTGAAAATTGGCTAGAAAAGACTCAAGACATTGATCTTACTCTATCCCTATTTTTACGACTTTCCTTCAAAGGGCGTGGCTATTACGGTGCCGCAGAGTCTGATTATTCTCCGTGGCAACAAAAGTTCCTGCAAAATGATTCAGATGATCCATCTTCTGGAAATCTTTCACATTTGAGGATATTCAGGCCCTGAAGACGGCTGCCAACTTATTTTTGATCGCAGTGGTAGTGCCACCAACTGGTTAAAACAAATACAAATTATTTTCGTTGATGTTTTTCTCCGGGCAGGTGAACAAAATCTACCTTATATTTGCTCGGATGAGTGTTTAGGCCTTGAGCATGTCACAATACGAAAGTCTTTCGCCTTCTTCAGAGTGTCACATGATGCTGTCTTGTGACCCGTCTTTATCAGCTGATGTTCCATGAGGGCGTGACTTACCTGTCACAAGAATGAAGGCAAGTCACGCCCCCCGCTGTCCGTTCACTCCGCCAAGATGCTGGTCCAGGTGGTAGAGAGGATGAAGGCTCCCTTGTCTCTGTTCATGGTTTTTATGCCTCGCTTGCAGATCTCAATGGCCTCTCTGATCCAGCGCTGTTGTTTGTTCTCTTCTGTGCGGATGACCCTGCCCTTCTCCCGGTCCATGATGTGGTTTTCCCTTTTGCAGTGGTCAGTGATTGCTGATTTGTAATGTTCATGTTGTGCTTGTTCTTTTACTGCTCTGATTTTTTCATTTTTTTGACAGGTAAGTCACACCCTCATGGAACATCAGCTCAAGACACCATCATGCGACACTCTGAAGAAGGCGAAAGACTCGCCGAAACATGTCAGGTAAAAAATTAACCTAAAACATAATTGTCTGCTTTTAATGAATCAGTCAAATATCAATAATAAGAAGACAAAATGAACCTAATACAAATAAATGAATGCTTAATAACTCCCCTGCACATGCTCCTAAAAATCCAAACCTTCACCTGTAAATAAAACGTCCCGACCTGAAGACATCTTAATGTTATTATTTTGTTATACACACAGTGCCGCCAAGTGGAATCAAAAATTTGTTTTTATTTTAATTTTCACGTACTGCACGGTGCCCTTTTGACGAATCCGACTGAAAATGAGTCAGAAAAGATTCAAGACAATGATCTTACTCTCTGCCGAATTTTGTGACGTTTTGGCAAAAGGCGTGGCTATTAAGGTGCTGAAAAGTCCGATTGTACTCTGTGGCAACAAAAGCTCCGGCAACATGACTCAGATGATCCTATCTTCTCGAAGTTGTACACATTTGAGGATACTTCTGCCCTGAAGACATCTACCAACTTATTTTACATCGTAGTAGTAGCGCCACCAACTGGTAAAAGCTAATACAAGTTATTTTCTTGGATGTTTTTCTCCGTGCAACTCAACAAGGTCGCCCTCATATATGCTCGGATGACTGTTTCGGCCATGAGGATGTCACAATACGAAATTCGTCCTTTTTCATGAAAAGTTGTGGGAGTGGCATTGCACTGTTCGGCAATAAAACAAAGCTGATTATGAGGTTCTAAATATGAACGACAACTTGTAAAACTTTACACACACATCAGGCCGAGCAAATTTATCAATATTTTATACGTTAGTTGTGCAGCTTTTTTTAAATGGCTCGCCATGGCCCTCGAGAAATGTTAAAAAAAGCAGCTCTGGTTGAGTGTTTCACCTCGCTTTTTGTAAATTTTATGGAGTACAGTGAACCCTCGGTTATCGCGGTTAACGGGGACCGAGACCACCCGCGAAAACTGAAAATCCGCGAAGTAGCGGCGCACCTTCAAAAATGCTTAAAAAAAATAAACAGGTCACTGCTCGGGCCCTAATAATAATAATAATAATAATTTCCACAAAAACAATGGGGACCTCGTAGCGGTCGCTGCTCGGGCCCTAATAATAATTTCTACAAAAACAATAGGGACCTCGCCGCGGTCGCTGCTCGGGCCCCAATAATAATTTCTACACAAAGTCCATTGTGGTGACCCGCCCCCTTTTAAGTAAATTCAAAATGGCCGACTTCCTGTAAAACCTAGCTCATTGCTCCAAGAGTCTTTTTTGTAGGTCTTGGTCTTATACATACAGTGAACCCTCGCTACTTGGCGGTTCACCTTTCGCGGGTTCAGTGCTTCGCGGGTCTAAAAAATATTCGGGGGCATTGTAGTTTCGCCGAGCGGCACGACGGGGCGCTGGAGCGGTTAGACGGCCGGCGTGCGCCAAAGAAGAGCGTGGGCGAAGAGGAGAGTGGACGAAGAAGAGCACGTTCCCCCGGACACGATCGGTGGCGACGTTTCGCGCGGTTCGGACAGTACCAGAGCTCCGGCCGGCGTGCGTGGCAGTTAAGCCGTAGAGGAGCACCTTCCCCGGGCACGGGCGGTGCCAAGCGGCCCCTAAGTTTAACCGAATGGAAGCTCCGGAGGAGGAGGGCATGCTCGCGTCACAGTAAGCCGAAAAGGAGCACCTTCCCCGGGCACGGGCGGTTCCAAGCGGCCCCTAAGTTTAACCGAATGGAAGCTCCGGAGGAGGAGGGCATGCTCGCGTCACAGTAAGCCGAAGAGGAGCACCTTCCCCGGCCACGGGCGGTTCCAAGCGGCCCCTAAGTTTAACCGAATGGAAGCTCCGGAGGAGGAGGGCATGCTCGCGTCACAGTAAGCCGAAGAGGAGCACCTTCCCCGGGCACGGGCGGTGCCAAGCGGCCCCTAAGTTTAACCGAATGGAAGCTCCGGGGGAGGAGGGTGGGCGTGTGTCACAGTTAAGCCGAATTGGAGCACCTCTTCCGCCCGGGAACGAGCGGAGCGCGAAGCTGTCAGTTATGAATGAATAAATGAATAAATAAATAAAGAAAGAAAGAATGGCACCTTTCATTTCACAGGGCACACCAGACGGCGTACCAGCAGGTAAAAGTCTGAGTAATTAAATAAATACAAAAAGAATGGCTGGGGAATAAAAAAATAATACGTTTTAATAATAATTTGGTTTTTTTGTTATAACATCAATTTCACTCTCTCTCTCTCTCCCCGTATATATATATTTATATATTTATTATATATATTGTATTTTTTTTTAAGCATTTTTGAAGGTGCGCCGCTACTTCGCGGATTTTCAGTTTTCGCGGGTGGTCTCGGTCCCCATTAACCGCGATAACCGAGGGTTCACTGTACTCCATAAAATTTACAAAAAGCGAGGTGAAACACTCAACCAGGGCTGCTTTTTTTAACATTTCTCGAGGGCCATGGCGAGCCATTTCAAAATAGCTGCACAACTAACGTATAAAATATTGATAAATTTGCTCTGCCTGATGTGTGTGTAAAGTTTCACGAGTTGTCGTTCATATTTAGAACCTCATAATCAGCGTTGTTTTATTGCCGAACAGTGCAATGCCACTCCCACAACTTTTCACGAAAAAGGATGAATTTCGTATTGTGACATCCTCATGGCCGAAACAGTCATCCGAGCATATATGAGGGCGACCTTGTTGAGTTGCACGGAGAAAAACATCCAAAAAAATAACTTGTATTAGCTTTTACCAGTTGGTGGCGCTACTACTACGATGAAAAATAAGTTGGTGGATGTCTTCAGGGCTGAAGTATCCTCAAATGTGTACAACTTCGAGAAGATAGTATCATCTGAGTAATGTTGCCGGAGCTTTTGTTGCCACAGAGTACAATCGGACTTTTCAGCACCGTAATAGCCACGCCTTTTGCCAAAACGTCACAAAATTCGGCAGAGAGTAAGTGAGTCTTTTCTGACTAATTTTCAGTCGGATTCGTCAAAAGGGCACCGTGCAGTACGTGAAAATTAAAATAAAAACAAATTTTTGATTCCACTTGGCGGCGCTGTGTGTATAACAAAATAATAACATTAAGATGTCTTCAGGTCGGGACGTTTTATTTACAGGTGAAGGTTTGGATTTTTAGGAGCATGTCCAGGGGAGTTATTAAGCATTCATTTATTTGTATTAGGTTCATTTTGTCTTCTTATTATTGATATTTGACTGATTCATTAAAAGCAGACAATTATGTTTTAGGTTAATTTTTTACCTGACATGTTTCGGCGAGTCTTTCGCCTTCTTCAGAGTGTCGCATGATGGTGTCTTGAGACCCGTCTTTATCAGCTGATGTTCCATGAGGGTGTGACTTACCTGTCAAAAAAATTAAAAAATCAGAGCAGTAAAAGAACAAGCACAACATGAACATTACAAATCAGCAATCACTGACCACTGCAAAAGGGAAAACCACATCATGGACTGGGAGAAGGGCAGGGTCATCCGCACCGGAGAGAACAAACTACAGCGCTGGATCAAAGAAGCAATTGAGATCTGCAAGCGAGGCATAAAAACCATGAACAGAGACAAGGGAGCCTTCATCCTCTCTACCACCTGGAGCAGCATCTTGGCGGAGTGAACGGACAGCGGGGGGCGTGACTTGCCTTCATTCTTGTGACAGGTAAGGCACGCCTTCATGGAACATCAGCTGATTAAGACTGGTCACAAGACACCATCACAGGGTTCGAAGTTAACTTTAAAAACTGCTTCCCCATAGGGCAAGTGCCACTAAAATTTGCCTTGCCCGAGTGGCCAAATTACTTGCCCAACTTGGGCAAGTGACAATTCTTTTTCTCTTGCCCTGAGTGACTTTTTGTATGACAAAGTGTATAATTACAAATTGCATGAATTTTTTGTTCGGACAGTTCCCGCCTAGAAAGAATTAAAAATACGTTACAATCATAAGTGTTGCTTATATAAAAATGTATCATGTATTAACACATTAATTAGGTGTCTGCTGACCCAGGATTATGTTATTGTTATGTTATGTTATATATCAAAGAGAATGTGGAATGACACTGAACGATGGAAGGTGGAAGGATGTGGAAAGATCGTGAATGACATTGAATGATTTGGAATGACACTGAAAGATTTTGAATAATACTGAATGACACTGAATGAAGTAAAACTCTCTGGGAACGGGCCAATTCAAGATAGCTGCCGCACTGTGGGGGAGGCTTTGGTACCAAATTTGGAAAGAGACCCAAACGGTTGGGTCCATTTTATATCAGTGTGGGGGTGAAACGTTGGTCTCTGCGGAGCTGTCTGAATATTGGAGAAGTGAGAAGACAAAGTAAAACAGAACAATTAAAATCACTCTTCAAATACATATTGTTTGGTAAGCAGAGCATGATTTACAGCTCACCATTTTATTGCATGCACCAAGCATGTTATACATTTTTCTGTCCACGGGATGGCGTAGTCAAGAAAAATGAAGCATCTCGAAGCCCATTCGTGTGTGAAGTATTTCCCTGCAGGGCTTGGCTGCTTTATGGGGCTTCATTTTGCCATCACTAGTTTTAGATAGTTTTAATTTTTGAAAGAGCATTTTCATTTTACAGTGAACCCTCGCTACTTCGCGGTTCACCTTTCGCGGGTTCAGTGCTTCGCGGGTCTAAAAAATATTCGGGCGCATTGTAGTTTCGCCGAGCGGCACGACGGGGCGCTGGAGCGGTTAGACGGCCGGCGTGCGCCAAAGAAGAGCGTGGGCGAAGAGGAGAGTGGACGAAGAAGAGCACGTTCCCCCGGACACGATCGGTGGCGACGTTTCGCGCGGTTCGGACAGTACCAGAGCTCCGGCCGGCGTGCGTGGCAGTTAAGCCGTAGAGGAGCACCTTCCCCGGGCACGGGCGGTGCCAAGCGGCCCCTAAGTTTAACCGAATGGAAGCTCCGGAGGAGGAGGGCATGCTCGCGTCACAGTAAGCCGAAAAGGAGCACCTTCCCCGGGCACGGGCGGTTCCAAGCGGCCCCTAAGTTTAACCGAATGGAAGCTCCGGAGGAGGAGGGCATGCTCGCGTCACAGTAAGCCGAAGAGGAGCACCTTCCCCGGCCACGGGCGGTTCCAAGCGGCCCCTAAGTTTAACCGAATGGAAGCTCCGGAGGAGGAGGGCATGCTCGCGTCACAGTAAGCCGAAGAGGAGCACCTTCCCCGGGCACGGGCGGTGCCAAGCGGCCCCTAAGTTTAACCGAATGGAAGCTCCGGGGGAGGAGGGTGGGCGTGTGTCACAGTTAAGCCGAATTGGAGCACCTCTTCCGCCCGGGAACGAGCGGAGCGCGAAGCTGTCAGTTATGAATGAATAAATGAATAAATAAATAAAGAAAGAAAGAATGGCACCTTTCATTTCACAGGGCACACCAGACGGCGTACCAGCAGGTAAAAGTCTGAGTAATTAAATAAATACAAAAAGAATGGCTGGGGAATAAAAAAATAATACGTTTTAATAATAATTTGGTTTTTTTGTTATAACATCAATTTCACTCTCTCTCTCTCTCCCCGTATATATATATTTATATATTTATTATATATATTGTATTTTTTTTTAAGCATTTTTGAAGGTGCGCCGCTACTTCGCGGATTTTCAGTTTTCGCGGGTGGTCTCGGTCCCCATTAACCGCGATAACCGAGGGTTCACTGTACTCCATAAAATTTACAAAAAGCGAGGTGAAACACTCAACCAGGGCTGCTTTTTTTAACATTTCTCGAGGGCCATGGCGAGCCATTTCAAAATAGCTGCACAACTAACGTATAAAATATTGATAAATTTGCTCTGCCTGATGTGTGTGTAAAGTTTCACGAGTTGTCGTTCATATTTAGAACCTCATAATCAGCGTTGTTTTATTGCCGAACAGTGCAATGCCACTCCCACAACTTTTCACGAAAAAGGATGAATTTCGTATTGTGACATCCTCATGGCCGAAACAGTCATCCGAGCATATATGAGGGCGACCTTGTTGAGTTGCACGGAGAAAAACATCCAAAAAAATAACTTGTATTAGCTTTTACCAGTTGGTGGCGCTACTACTACGATGAAAAATAAGTTGGTGGATGTCTTCAGGGCTGAAGTATCCTCAAATGTGTACAACTTCGAGAAGATAGTATCATCTGAGTAATGTTGCCGGAGCTTTTGTTGCCACAGAGTACAATCGGACTTTTCAGCACCGTAATAGCCACGCCTTTTGCCAAAACGTCACAAAATTCGGCAGAGAGTAAGTGAGTCTTTTCTGACTAATTTTCAGTCGGATTCGTCAAAAGGGCACCGTGCAGTACGTGAAAATTAAAATAAAAACAAATTTTTGATTCCACTTGGCGGCGCTGTGTGTATAACAAAATAATAACATTAAGATGTCTTCAGGTCGGGACGTTTTATTTACAGGTGAAGGTTTGGATTTTTAGGAGCATGTCCAGGGGAGTTATTAAGCATTCATTTATTTGTATTAGGTTCATTTTGTCTTCTTATTATTGATATTTGACTGATTCATTAAAAGCAGACAATTATGTTTTAGGTTAATTTTTTACCTGACATGTTTCGGCGAGTCTTTCGCCTTCTTCAGAGTGTCGCATGATGGTGTCTTGAGACCCGTCTTTATCAGCTGATGTTCCATGAGGGTGTGACTTACCTGTCAAAAAAATTAAAAAATCAGAGCAGTAAAAGAACAAGCACAACATGAACATTACAAATCAGCAATCACTGACCACTGCAAAAGGGAAAACCACATCATGGACTGGGAGAAGGGCAGGGTCATCCGCACCGGAGAGAACAAACTACAGCGCTGGATCAAAGAAGCAATTGAGATCTGCAAGCGAGGCATAAAAACCATGAACAGAGACAAGGGAGCCTTCATCCTCTCTACCACCTGGAGCAGCATCTTGGCGGAGTGAACGGACAGCGGGGGGCGTGACTTGCCTTCATTCTTGTGACAGGTAAGGCACGCCTTCATGGAACATCAGCTGATTAAGACTGGTCACAAGACACCATCACAGGGTTCGAAGTTAACTTTAAAAACTGCTTCCCCATAGGGCAAGTGCCACTAAAATTTGCCTTGCCCGAGTGGCCAAATTACTTGCCCAACTTGGGCAAGTGACAATTCTTTTTCTCTTGCCCTGAGTGACTTTTTGTATGACAAAGTGTATAATTACAAATTGCATGAATTTTTTGTTCGGACAGTTCCCGCCTAGAAAGAATTAAAAATACGTTACAATCATAAGTGTTGCTTATATAAAAATGTATCATGTATTAACACATTAATTAGGTGTCTGCTGACCCAGGATTATGTTATTGTTATGTTATGTTATATATCAAAGAGAATGTGGAATGACACTGAACGATGGAAGGTGGAAGGATGTGGAAAGATCGTGAATGACATTGAATGATTTGGAATGACACTGAAAGATTTTGAATAATACTGAATGACACTGAATGAAGTAAAACTCTCTGGGAACGGGCCAATTCAAGATAGCTGCCGCACTGTGGGGGAGGCTTTGGTACCAAATTTGGAAAGAGACCCAAACGGTTGGGTCCATTTTATATCAGTGTGGGGGTGAAACGTTGGTCTCTGCGGAGCTGTCTGAATATTGGAGAAGTGAGAAGACAAAGTAAAACAGAACAATTAAAATCACTCTTCAAATACATATTGTTTGGTAAGCAGAGCATGATTTACAGCTCACCATTTTATTGCATGCACCAAGCATGTTATACATTTTTCTGTCCACGGGATGGCGTAGTCAAGAAAAATGAAGCATCTCGAAGCCCATTCGTGTGTGAAGTATTTCCCTGCAGGGCTTGGCTGCTTTATGGGGCTTCATTTTGCCATCACTAGTTTTAGATAGTTTTAATTTTTGAAAGAGCATTTTCATTTTACAGTGAACCCTCGCTACTTCGCGGTTCACCTTTCGCGGGTTCAGTGCTTCGCGGGTCTAAAAAATATTCGGGCGCATTGTAGTTTCGCCGAGCGGCACGACGGGGCGCTGGAGCTGTAAGACGGCCGGCATGCGCCGAAGAAGAGCGTGGGCGAAGAGGAGAGTGGACGAAGAAGAGCACGTTCCCCCGGGCACGATTTGGGGCGACGTTTCGCGCGGTTCGGACCGTACCAGAGCTCCGGCCAGCGTGCGTGGCAGTTAAGCCGAAGAGGAACAACTTCCGCCCGGGCACTAGCGGGGCGACATTTCGCTCTGTTCGGGAGCGTACGAGAGCTCCGGAGGAGGCCGGCCGGCGTGCGTGGCAGTTAAGCCGAAGAGGAGCACCTTCCCCGGGCACGGGCGGTGTCAAGCGGCCCCTAAGTTTAACCGAATGGAAGCTCCGGAGGAGGAGGGCATGCTCGCGTCACAGTTAAGCCGAAGAGAAGCACCTTCCCCGGGCACGGGCGGGGCGAAATGAAACCGAGTTCAACCGAACGGAGACACGCTTCGGGGGAGCAGGTGCATGACAATTAAGCCGAAGAGGAGCACCTCTTCCGCCCGAGCACGAGCGGAGCGCGAGGCTGTCAGTTATGAATGAATAAATGAATAAAAAAAATAAATGAAGAATGCCACCTTTCATACAAAAAGAAGTAATTGAATAAATACAAAAATAATGGCTGGGGAATAAAAAAATAATAAGTTTTAATAATAATTTTTTTTTTTTTGTTATAGCATGAATTTCACTCTCTCTCTCTCTACCCGTGTATATATATATTTATATATACATATATATATATATATATATATATACATATTTATTATTATTTTTTTTTTAAGCATTTTTGAAGGTGCACCACTACTTCGCACTTTTTTTTTTTAAGCATTTTTGAAGGTGCGCCGCTACTTCGTGGATTTTCAGTTTTCGCGGGTGGTCTCGGTCCCCATTAACCGCGATAACCGAGGGTTCACTGTATTTTTTTCATTATCGAATTTTATTTTTTTCTATTCAAGTTTTGAGTTCATTTTCGTTTACTAAAATAACCTTGGGCTGCAACTACTATCACAGCAACGGCTCATTATATTTTGGCTGCTAAATATGCCAATTTGTCAGAGAGAAGACCGTGACAAAGAATGGCCCAATCGCAATAAACACTCTACACCATACGTTCCTCGTTGACGTGTACATGGGGTGTTGCAGAGCACAGGTTCCAAGCGTACCGATATTGCAAAATTGGGACAATGCGTGTGACGACACCAACTTCCGCCTCCTATGTCATCGAGCTTGGCGGCACGTTATCATTATGTATTTATTTGTAACAATTTTGACGTTGAGAGTGATATTAAAACTTAAGTAATGTGGTAGTTAAGAAAAAACCCTGGCTTGGGACCCACCGGAACAAGCTATAGCTTCATTTGTACTATTTGAGGCGCTCTCACAATCTGCGGCGCATGCACACAAGGTCGCTAAGTACGCTAGCTGCACTCGGACAAAACACGTAGGTGACTTTAAAAGAGTGACCGAAATTGCACACATGCAACTGTTTATCATAATGTCATAATTTGATATGTACATTTGAAGAGAATTTTTTTCAGCATGGGCACAAGAATTCCACCGAACATCGCCAGTTCAATGGGATTTTGGTTAAGTCCGCAAATAATTGTGGACAATATACTTTGGCTGCGCGCTCGAATAATTTTACTCGTATATACTTCAATGAGGGTGTAGTGTGGGTATCGGGATCTTTAACACGCCCTAACACGAAGCTGACTCTCCAACCGCCACAGCCTTTTAATGACGAAATTATAAAATAAACAAAAACACTGTTCAACAACATAAAATAAAATAAAAAATCACATCATACTTACATTTATAAACTTTAATCCTCAAGAACATTATTCTCAGGTTGACCGAAAGACGAGGACACGGGAGCGCCTCGGGCATGTTCTTCTTCCTTGTGTAGGCGAATGACGTTTTAAGGTGCTTGTCCGCCACCTGCTGTGCTGAACTATGTATTAAATAAGAAAAGCAAATTGTTGAATGTTTTTTCCCCAATGAAGACTGAATTGTAAAATACCCGGAAATGGCTTTTCTGTTTTATTGTGCATTTAAAAAAAATTCAGATTGTCCTTTTTTGTTGAGATAATTGTTGAATATTGAAATTGCACATGTAACTGGTAATTTAGTTTTAGATATTATTTGAACCAGTGGAGGGCCATGCATTTCACACCTGGGCCTTCAATGAAGTCCTACTTAGTCCTACTTGAATAAATCCCCCTCATAATACCATAATTTATGACACCACGGGTGGACAAACAATATACAGAAAAGCACTTAGACAGCACTGACCGAGTGTTGGACGATATAGCTTCTCTTGAAAGGTCCGTGTTGAAAATGGCCTCGCAAGTGAATCTTCAATTTCTAAAGATAAAGATGTCTTTTAATTGTCCCATAACGGGGACATTTGCAGTGTTACAGCAGCAAAGATATACATCACACAGTGGCACCGACGTAATGTAGCCGTTAATGTATAACATTGGCAGCAGGCATTCATAAAAAGCATGCAAATATACACAGTATATACGTATATACACAGATCCCCATGTATATACACACTTACAGCCCACAACATATACAAGTGTAAGGAAACACTCCTAATGCCTGTCTATGGTTCAGAGGGGAAATAAATAAAAATGCTGCAATGATAAAAAAAAATACTGAATGATTGAAAATACTGCAATGATAAAAATACTGCAAGAATAAAAGTACTGTACCCAGCCAACATGTCCAACTGGGCCCCAAATGGGGTAAATGCGGGATTCCTGGGTACCAAGTGGGAATGGGCTAGAAGTGGGCAATGGTACAGGGTTCCATGTGGGCGCCATCTGGGATTGGTGGGCATGGGCTTAAACTGGGCAAATGTTGTGGGTGCAATACGGGTTGTGTATGGGCTAAGTGGGCATGGGTTAGAACTGGTAAAGATAAAGATAAAGATGTCCTTTATTAGTCCCACAATGGGGAAATTTGAGGTGTTACAGCAGCAAAGATATAGCTCACACAGAGTCGGCGGCGTAATGTAGCCGTTAATGTATAACATTAGCAGCAGACATTCATAAAAAGCATGCAAATATACACAGTATAAACGTATCTAAGTGTAAGGAAACACTCCTAATGTCTGTCCATTATACAGAGGGGAAAATGCTGTAATGATAAAAACTACTGAATCTACTACTGAAACCATTTATAGGTCCTATTTGGGTTATGTGTGGGCTAAGTGGGCATGGGTTAGAACTGGTCAACCATGTGAGGGTCTCATATGGGCTGTATATGGGCCAAGTGGGCATGGGTTAGAGCTGGTCAACCATGTCTGGGTCCTATTTGGGTTATGTGTGGGCTAAGTGGGCATGGGTTAGAAGTGGTCACCATTTATCGGTCCTGTTTGGGTTATGTGTGGGATAAGTGGGCATAGGTTAGAGCTGGTCAACCATGTCTGGGTCCTGTATGGGTTATAGATGAGCTAAGCGGGCATGGGTTTGAAAATTTGTTCTGGAGCCTTTTTGATATTTAATGCATGCTATGCTAATAGTAACCACCCTGAAGACTATTCTCAGTAGAACTATTCAATGGATGCCAAAACGATAGAGACATGGCCATGGAGCCTATGCTGCGAGATTGTGAAAGGACGAAAATAAGTGTAGGATTTTTGAGGACCAGAAGTCAGCTTTTATTAGGTTTGACATTGATTTAACTTATGGAACAATGCAAATTATGGTCGGGTTGTTGTTGGACTTTTTCCGCTTTTGACTAAGGGACGGGTGTTTTTATTTTCTGGGACTCTTTAGAACAAGCGGCACGGTGGCGGACTGGTTAGCAAGTCCGCATCACAGTACAGAAGTGCAAGGTTCTCCCTGTGCCTGCTAGGGTTTTCGCCGGTTTCCTCCCACTTTCCAAAAACATCCATGATAGGTTGATTGGTCACTGGTCCAAGGTCTGAGTGTGAGAGCGGATGGTTGCTTGTCTCTGTGTGCCCTGCGATTGACTGGCAACCAGTTCAGGGTGTACCCTGTCGACTGCCCGAAGACAGCTGGGATAGGCTCCAGCACTCCCGGGGACCCTTGTGAGGACAAGAAGCAGTACAGAGGATTGATTGATTTATTAAAATTAAAATTAAATTCATGTATTTATCTATGCTAAATTTAACAAGGCTGGACGTTATATTTTGTGAATTTACATGTACCCCCAACTGTGACTTAATAACCCTTAAGGGACAAGATAACATTTTATAATATACCAGACAGCTAAGATTGTCATCTATGAACTATTTGACAAGGCAGGTCCAGCATTGTCAGCCACATCCAACAGTCAACACAGTTACTTTTTTTTAAATAAACAAAATCAACATTATTAATTAATGTTATTTTATTAATTCTGTATGCTGTGAAAGATCTTTATTCAAAGTATATTTGAAGTTATTTCTACCTTATTGCTTGATTTTTGTAGATTCAAGTTGGAGTTGTCAAAATTACAGATTCTTTTGAAGGCAGCATATTCAAACTGTGAGAAAAGGAGCGAATGCAAGCTACGCGGTCTTTGAGGTGCGGCAGAAGAGCTGAAAGCACGGTGAGTCCCGAACGATAATTGAATTAATTAATTAATCTTGGGTAAATGTCTGGCTCTCATTTTTTAGACTTACTTTACAATGTGTTTTGTAATTTTTCAAGGTTGCCTGTGTTGGAAAACTGCTTGGTGCGTTAGCTAAAACACAGTATGCTAAAATGATAAGTGACGAGAACACAGAGGGTATATCAACAACGTACGTACTCGAATTATTTTGGGGAAAACTTAAGTACATTATAATCACCCTTTTAATAATACTGATAAGCGTTGTGTGTTTTATTTATTTTTATGAGGACCTTTACAACGAGCTACATATTGTTAGCATTGGGCCTACGACGCTAAACACAGTGTCCCTCGATCTCTCTCCAAAATTCTCCAAAAGACTTAAGCTTTCACTCAAATTAATACAATCTACTCCACTAGCTCATTTAAGGCTTTTTTGTGATGTGTTTGATTTGGGTAAGTAAAGCAAAACATATTAACTGTTGAATGTTGCCTGTTATTTAAATAATAGAAATTCAAGATGAAAGTTGAACAGATATTGAAATGCTAGATTGGCTCATTCAGAATCATGCCACAATGTGCTTTGTATGTTTTGTGTGTGGGTTTATCAAGCTCTAATTCAATGCAGTGTCCAAAACGAGCGCGCATAATTGTTGGATGAATGTTGGTTAATAGAGTCAGATAATAGTTAAAATTCCAACAGTTGAACAGATGTTGAAATGCTAGATTGGCTCATTCAGAATCATGCCACAATGTGCTTTGTATGTTTTGTGTGTAGGCTTATCAAGCTCTAATTCAATGCAGTGTTGAGCTGCATTTGAGAGGAACTACGTAAGTAACTAATGTGGAAAAATTGTGACTTCTTTGTGTACTTTTATTTTGAATATTCAAATTTTGTGGGTAAAGGTTAGAGAAAATAAGTTAAAAATGAGAGCTGTACAGGTATTTAAGTTTTTGGTTTGTAAAATACCCGAATGTGGGTTTCAGCAGGTGAGGCAATGATTGGACAGAGCAAAAGCTATGCTCCAAAATAGAAGTGATTACACCTTCACTAGACTAACCTGCAGCTAATTACATAATTATAAAATTAACACTTTAACCTGGCTTCCCCATCACAGATGTATTCTTTTAAATGCAAAGCTTTTTGTTCTAGCTTTTGTTGTTAAATGACATTCATGCCCAAGTGTCTATGCATCCATTGCAGGGATGTTTTCTCAAGTGACGAGTCTGAAGCCTGTGATGACGAAGTACCATCTACACCTCCCCATGGATTGTCACAGAGAAAAAGCTTCCTAACCAAGAGAGGCGCTGCAGAAGGTCCTTGAGTACGTCCAACGTGTTGAGTCTGTGAGTCTACTGCAGGATCTAATGCAGGTATGAAAATGATGAAATTTTAATGTATTATCTTCAAAATTATAAATAATTATTTAATTTCTTGAAATATAAAATTAGGTACCCTAAACCCAAGTAGGAACCCCAGTCCCAGTACATTCCTGATTCTGGAGCTACAGAGATCAAACCATCCTACTGTATCACTAAATAGCCCCACCTCTAAAACCCTGATTCGGAAGGCCGAGTTGAAAGACTTCAGAGTTCAAGATGGTCAACTGCAACTATGATAAGCCGAATGTGTTCACCCCAAGTCGGAAACTGAGAAAAAGACTCAATTTTCACATGATTTCAGTCCCTTCTATATTTAAAAGAATGTATTGGGGCTCTAAAAATGTGAAATATTTTTACAAGTATTTCTTTTACTACTCATAGGCAGTTTCATAATAATAGTACAATTTGGCATCGTGTATTGTTTTTTGGTTCCATTCAAAATGCACAAGACGTATAGACATATTTTGTTTGTGGATCGCTGCAGCATCACACGAGCGCACAGAGACAAACGTGGCAGCAACTTAAAACAATTAAAATATCGAATCGAAATCGGGAACTGAAAATCAAAAATCGAATCGGGGCTTGAGTGAATCGTTACCTCCCTAATCATAATCATTTTGGTAGAATGTTGGGCTCTTGCCCTTTGAGTGTATATGGCGTTACCGAAGCTGTTCACTTAATCGACAATTCCTTTCCTGTGACGTTTATCATACCCAGTTTAACTGCCAAAATATTTTTAAGTGTGTGATGATTATCTGGATCGAGTGACACCCATGTTATAATGGTTGCAGGTATTGGTGGATTGGACGATAGTGTCAGAACAATGATGGCGTTCATCATGACAAATCCTCTGTCTCTGAAGTACAATCTCTTTGGACATCGTAGCAAGAACAAGCGCCGAGACCTGCCTTTTTCTGATGTTCTATACGGTAATATATTTTTTTTTTAATTTTTTTTTTAAGGGATTGTGGTGTGAAGACATTTCAGCATGTCCCATAAGGTTTCACAATCATTAAATAGCTTTACTAAGTTGGCTTCTTGTCTTTTTTGTTTTAGGAGCACTGAAAAGGAATGGAGCCACAAAGGACATCAACGAGAAGGACACAGGCAACCCTGTCCAAGTGGTTCATGGGAGCTTGTGATCAAGGTGGGAATAGGGCAGTTCGAGCTCGGAGATCTCAAGGCAACTGTCAGGTTTAAAACGTCCTGACGCCATTTTTAGACTGAAGGTGGCATAAATCCAGACCAAACCAGTTAGAGTTTTGTTTTTGACCATTCGCGAATGGGAGAGGAAGTCAGGAGGTGAAGCAGGCGTCTTGCCAGTTCAATCTCGCGCACTCTCTCTCACTCTCTACCACCCGTTCGGTCTTTTATCAGCAACCTAAGCAGACAATGGAGGTCTGTCTGAAATTCTAGCAGGCAGGCAGGAAGCAATCAACCACAGTAGTCAGTCAGGAATTCGAAACTAAAGTGTGTGCGTGTGTTCCAGTTGTGCGCGTGTGTGCTAAAGCAATAATGTGAGTGTCTGTGTGTGTGCGCAATTATAACTGATACAAATAGTGTATAAAAACATGATTAGAAATACACAAACTATTTACATATCCTCATCCCATCTCACATTCACCCGTTTGTGGGTTTAAATCATGTCCTTACGGCTTTAAGACAGATCATCATAATGAAATCATACAACAGTGTGGTCATCCGTGGAGGGGCGAAAACCCTCAGTAGGGACAAAATTCCCCTCCTCCCTTCCGGCGTGGAACGAGATTCTCATGGTATGTTGGTCACTTGGGAATAAAACATAAAAAAACTTCACTATACCTAGTGAAAAATAACAAAACTGTCTCCACGCAGAGTTTGTCTCCACGCAGAGCTTGTCTCTGCGGCGACTTGATGGAGGCCCTTGCCTCGTTGTAGGAGGGGACAGCCGTCTTTACCTCCCGGATCTTCGTGTGTGGTGTATGTGTGTGCATGTGTGGGGGCAGGGGCAAAAGGGTCCATGTGTTATTTAGGTTTCAGTGTCCAGTTCGAGTTTGTCATTGTCCAGTTCGAATTCGTCATTCTCAACATCAATCAGGTTGTAATGGTACATTTGGGCAACAAACATGCAGTTAATAATCATCTTTGTCATAAGAATAATGCAACATGAACAGACTACACATAACAAAAATGAAAACCATAATTATCCCGGTATATTGTCTTTCAAATTCTTCGTAGTGGTCATAACATCAATAATTGTTTCATTTTATTAAAAATGTAAATGCAGTAATGTTCTCCAATCAAGGCTAAAATTCTTTATGTACGTCATTAATTTCCAAACAATATCTAATCTTTTTGTTCTGTGGCTTCAACATTCGTTTCTGTGGCTGGTTGTGCGGTTCCGATGTGCGTGTGGTCCGATATTGTGACTCAGGTGGGCTCCTGTTCGAGGGATTCGCGTTGCTCGGCCTTTAGCTGGAAACCGGAGAAGCTTGTACTGCAACTGGTGGATCCAGCTGCCACGCCCCGCGACCTTTGCTGCCGTCGGGGTCACTGCAATCATCTGGCGAGGGCCATCTCAGCATTCACTTGTCCCAACGAAGTCGTTTCAGCACCTTGAAGAAGAGTTGGTCTCCCACACGGACGTGATTTCTCTGTGGATCAGAACACACTGACCAGTAATTGCGTCTTTTTTTTTTTTTTCTTTTTGGTCAAAACATGTTTCCCATGTGGACTGGGACTGATGTGCCAGTCGCTGGTGGTTCTGATGAACCTGAGAGTCGATAGGGGATAGTGTCCTAACTTCGGCTGGCACTATCCTCATTGTTGTGATTGAAACACAGTCTGGTCATTGTCTCCTTTTTTTCCCTCATTGTCTTGATAAGTCTGCCCTTAACAGTCCCATTAGTGCGTTCCACAAGTCCTGCAGACTGTATGCACAATGACGCTTTGAGTCAATTTTGCAACAACTGTCCCACTTGTTACAACATCATTCACAAAATGCATAATTTTCACTTCAAATCACTTCTTGAAATTCCAAATGTCAGGATAATTTGTGTTAGGTTGAAGATGTATTTTATCCCATATTTTACTCTATTAGTATTGCAAAAGAATTGTTCCACAGCGTGACCCATGTTTGACCATATGGATGAGAAGACTTCACAGAGAAGCGGATGCCTGAAGACTGGATCAACGTCTGCAACATCAAAGGAGGTGTGCTGAGACACACCTCTGAAACAAAAGGACTGAGACTTTAGTACCAGAGCACTAAAAGGGCATATCTGCCTTTTCAATCAGTGGATGACTGCCATTGATGTCTGTCTTTCCTCTTGTGTCTGAGATGTTTACATGTTCCTGCTGGTGCTCCCCCCTTCATCCCTTAGTGCAAATACATTGTATTGTTAGGGACTTCCCTAATAAAATAGAGGGCTCGGCGGAGTGTGCTCCAGAACGAATTTGGAGATGTAACTGAGCACACCTCCGTTCGTTCTCCTCGCGAGTAAAAGATCAACTCTTGTCTTCCTTCCATTCATTTAGCCTATGTTCAGTGAATGCTTAGGTGATTGAACCTGACAATTTGATTACACAACACTTTTTCCAACTGTTTTAGCATCAACATATGTTGTCGGAAACAACTTAATCCATTTTGAAAACATATGAATTACAACCAAACAATATTGCATCTCAAACAAATAACACTGTCTAAAAAAAAGTTTTTTGTTGAAAAGTCTGTATGTGGGAACAATTTCATATCATACTACCCCTCTCTTGACACATAGTTATGCTCTTGTGTCACTCTTATTACTTTTCCAATCAATGAATTAGGCAGCCAGGATTTGCCATCTGCCAATTTGCTGATCCTGTCCTCAGCAATGTTTGCACCTTTGTTCTCCCAATGTGTGCGTTCAATTACTGGTACCTTTTTCCCTGGCGTGGGATCAAATTGTCAAGTTGATTTTCTGCGTGTGTGTGCGTGTGGGGGTGTGTTCATTTTCCCTTTTAGCTGCGCTGTGTCGATATAAAGGCGAGGCAGTTTCCAATTGTAATTGTGTCATTTTCTGTTAAGTGAATTTTGCGTTCACAAATAACTATTTTAGACGTGCTTTATGCACAACTTTTCTTTTCCTGTTGTGGTTTTTAAAGCCCAATGTCGACAGAACGCATGAACATTTATCTTGACTGTCAGTCCACATTGTAACCATACAACTCATACAAGATGGGAAACCCCAAATTTTAATTAGCTCACACCCGCCTACGCTCTTCCTGCTTATCCTAACAATCTCTTATCCGTTGGTATCACAATGTTAGTACTCCCATCGCATAAAAGTCAGTTTGATTTCAGGCTGCGACCTTGGTTCTCAAACACTTTTACTTCTTATCAGTCTGGAATGCGCACCTGGTCTGTGTTACAAGTCTGAGTTCCTCCAGTCGGGAGGAAGGTCAAGTCGCGGTTTGGTGATAATTTGGACGGCTCCACAGTCGTGTGGCGCCTCCTAGATGATGCGGGGAAAAAATGACGCTGGGCTGAAATGCACCGCAACTTATCAGTATAATGTGTCCCTGTGACAATTAGGCCGGCGTGCAATGTGAATGTGGTGGGAAAAGAATGTAATTTTTTGATTCCTTAAAGCAGCAGTGAAAGCTCTTAATCACACTCTAAGTGGTTCTCTGCCACGAAATCCAAATTGTTGTGACTAAATATGCAAATGAATTCATTTTGCCCTGGTTCCTGCAGTAACCCAGGCTAATGAAGTCATTTTTTGCAGTCACTGTTTTGCTCAAATGGCTTATAATAATTTGGTAGTGCGTTAAGATGCTTTGTCGATACAATCTTGTAGTGTATCTTCACAAGTTCCAACATACACAACCCATTCCATGGCCATGACGATACTGTTTTAAAGATTACCAAGGCTTGTTGGACCTTTCTCTGCCACATAAATTACAGCCCTGAGAGGCACTGGGCCTCAACTTTATCTATGAAGGGTCAGGGATTTAATGGGGGTCACCGAGGCGTCCCAAGGAAAGTTTTTACAGAAAAGTGGTCTGGCAATATCTTTTCTCTTTCTTATCACTGACAATGCGCCCCTTTAAAGTTTTGACGTTTGTTTGAATTCGCCCGTGCTTATTAATTCTATTGAAGTCCAATTTTGCCAGTGTATCACGGCCTAATGAGTAAAACGCATGTTGATGTAGAACTCCTTCTACACACACTTTTATGTTTGACTTTTTACGTCACGTGATCCTCCATTGCTACCACATCTCGTCCTGAAAAGTTAATGTTTTGTAACAAGACTTACTGCTTCCTCCTTTCTTTCTTTTCTTTTTCCTTCCTTCTGCCCAACACGTTCATGCTTTCTGTGCATAATTTAGAATTTTCTTTTCCATTTTACAAGTTGGCCAATTTAAATTAGGTTGTTTTATTTGAAAAGCCTGTAATTCTCTTTTTTTTCCCCTTTTCACCTAATCACAAATTTCTTATCACAAAAATGAACATGTTAATTCTATTTTATTTCCTATTTTTCCAATCTTGTGACTCATTTCACTTCAACCAGTTCTACCTTAAAGTGGACAAGTACACATCAATGTTTTTTGTAGTTTCTATTTTCTTCTCTGCTTTAATGAAAATTATAGCCCTTCTAGCCAAATTTTTCCTGTGTCATTTCTATCTCTGCATTTCATTCCATTTCTGGCCTACCTTAATACTAAAACAAAAATGCTCTTTCAAAAATTAAAACTATCTAAAACTAGTGATGGCAAAATGAAGCCCCATAAAGCAGCCAAGCCCTGCAGGGAAATACTTCACACACGAATGGGCTTCGAGATGCTTCATTTTTCTTGACTACGCCATCCCATGGACAGAAAAATGTATAACATGCTTGGTGCATGCAATAAAATGGTGAGCTGTAAATCATGCTCTGCCCACCAAACAATATGTATTTGAAGAGTGATTTTAATTGTTCTGTTTTACTTTGTCTTCTAACTTCTCCAATATTCAGACAGCTCCGCCGAGACCAACGTTTCACCCCCACACTGATATAAAATGGACCCAACCGTTTGGGTCTCTTTCCAAATTTGGTACCAAAGCCTCCCCCACAGTGCGGCAGCTATCTTGAATTGGCCCGTTCCCAGAAAGTTTTACTTCATTCAGTGTCATTCAGTATTATTCAAAATCTTTCAGTGTCATTCCAAATCATTCAATGTCATTCACAATCTTTCCACATCCTTCCACCTTCCATCGTTCAGTGTCATTCCACATTCTCTTTCATATATAACATAACATAACAATAACATAATCCTGGGTCAGCAGACACCTAATTAATGTGTTAATACATGATACATTTTTCTATAAGCAACCCTTATGATTGTAACGTATTTTTAATTCTTTCTAGGCGGGAACTGTCCGAACAAAAAATTCATGCAATTTGTAATTAGACACTTTGTCATACAAAAAGTCACTCAGGGCAAGAGAAAAAAAATTGTCACTTGCCCAAGTTGGGCAAGTAATTTGGCCACTCGGGCAAGGCAAATTTTAGTGGCACTTGCCCTATGGGCAAGCAGTTTTTAAAGTTAACTTCGAACCCTGTGATGGTGTCTTGTGACCTGTCTTTATCAGCTGATGTTCCATGAAGGCGTGCCTTACCTGTCACAAGAATGAAGGCAAGTCACGCCCCCCGCTGTCCATTCACTCCGCCAAGACGCTGCTCCAGGTGGTAGAGAGGATGAAGGCTCCCTTGTCTCTGTTCATGGTTTTTATGCCTCGCTTGCAGATCTCAATGGCCTCTCTGATCCAGCGCTGTAGTTTGTTCTCTTCTGTGCGGATGACCCTGCCCTTCTCCCGGTCCATGATGTGGTTTTCCCTTTTGCAGTGGTCAGTGATTGCTGATTTGTAATGTTCATGTTGTGCTTGTTCTTTTACTGCTCTGATTTTTTAATTTTTTTGACAGGTAAGTCACACCCTCATGGAACATCAGCTGATAAAGACTGGTCTCAAGACACCATCATGCGACACTCTGAAGAAGGCGAAAGACTCGCTGAAACATGTCAGGTAAAAAATTAACCTAAAACATAAATGTCTGCTTTTAATGAATCAGTCAAATATCAATAATAAGAAGACAAAATGAACCTAATACAAATAAATGAATGCTTAATAACTCCCCTGCACATGCTCCTAAAAATCCAAACCTTCACCTGTAAATAAAACGTCCCGACCTGAAGACATCTTAATGTTATTATTTTGTTTTACACACAGCGCCGCCAAGTGGAATCAAAAATTTGTTTTTATTTAAATTTTCACGTACTGCACGGTGCCCTTCTGACGAATCCGACTGAAAATTAGTCAGAAAAGACTCAAGACAATGATCTTACTCTCTGCCGAATTTTGTGACGTTTTGGCAAAAGGCGTGGCTATTACGGTGCTGAAAAGTCCGATTGTACTTTGTGACAACAAAAGCTCCGGCAACATGACTCAGATGATCCTATCTTCTCGAAGTTGTACACATTTGAGGATACTTCAGCCCTGAAGACTTCTACCAACTTATTTTTCATCGTAGTAGTAGCGCCACCAACTGGTAAAAGCTAATACAAGTTATTTTCTTGGATGTTTTTCTCCGTGCAACTCAACAAGGTCGCCCTCATATATGCTCGGATTACTGTTTCGGCCATGAGGATGTCACAATACGAAATTCGTCCTTTTTCGTGAAAGGTTGTGGGAGTGGCATTGCACTGTTCGGCAATAAAACAACGCTGATTATGAGGTTGTAAATATGAACGACAACTCGTGAAACTTTACACACACATCAGGCCGAGCAAATTTATCAATATTTTATACGTTAGTTGTGCAGCTTTTTTGAAATGGCTCGCCATGGCCCTCGAGAAATGTTCAAAAAAGCAACCCTGGTTGAGTGTTTCACCTCGCCTTTTGTAAATTTTATGGAGTACAGTGAACCCTCGGTTATCGCGGTTAATGGGGACCGAGACCACCCGCGAAAACTGAAAATCCGCGAAGTAGCGGCACACCTTCAAAAATGCTTAAAAAAAATACAATATATATAATAAATATATAAATATATATATATATATATATATATATATATATATATATATATATACGGGGAGAGAGAGAGTGAAATTCATGTTATAACAAAAAAAACAAATTATTATTAAAACATATTATTTTTTAATTCCCCAGCCATTCTTTTTGTATTTATTTAATTACTCCGACTTTTACCTGCTGGTACGCCGTCCGGTGTACCCTGTGAAATGAAAGGTGGCATTCTTTATTTATTTATTCATTTATTCATTCATAACTGACAGCCTCGCGCTCCGCTCGTGCCCGGGCGGAAGAGGTGCTCCAATTCGGCTTAACTGTGACACACGCCCGCCCTCCTCCCCCGGAACTTCCATTCGGTTAAACTTAGGGGCCGCTTGGCACCGCCCGTGCCCGGGGAAGGTGCTCCTCTTCGGCTTACTGTGACGCGAGCATGCCCTCCTCCTCCGGAGCTTCCATTCAGTTAAACTTAGGGGCCGCTTGAAACCGCCCGTGCCCGGGGAAGGTGCTCCTCTTCGGCTTACTGTGACGCGAGCATCCCCTCCTCCTCCGGAGCTTCCATTCGGTTAAACTTAGGGGCCGCTTGGAACCGCCCGTGCCCGTGGAAGGTGCTCCTCTTCGGCTTACTGTGACGCGAGCATGCCCTCCTCCTCCGGAGCTTCCATTCGGTTAAACTTAGGGGCCGCTTGGCACCGCCCGTGCCCGGGGAAGGTGTTCCTCTACGGCTTAACTGCCACGCACGCCGGCCGGAGCTCTGGTACGGTCCAAACCGCGCGAAACGTCGCCACCGATCGTGTCCGGGGGAACGTGCTCTTCTTCGTCCACTCTCCTCTTCGCCCACGCTCTTCTTCGGCGCACGCCGGCCGTCTAACCGCTCCAGCGCCCCGTCGTGCCGCTCGGCGAAACTACAATGCCCCCGAATATTTTTTAGACCCGCGAAGCACTGAACCCGCGAAAGGTGAACCGCGAAGTAGCGAGGGTTCACTGTATGTATAAGACCAAGACCTACAAAAAAGTCTCTTGGAGCAATGAGCTAGGTTTTACAGGAAGTCGGCCATTTTTAATTTCCTTAAAAGGGGGCGGGTCACCACAATGGACTTTGTGTAGAAATTATTATTGGGGCCCGAGCAGCGACGGCGGCGAGGTCCCTATTGTTTTTGTAGAAATTATTATTAGGGCCCGAGCAGCGACCGCTACGAGGTCCCCATTGTTTTTGTGGAAATTATTATTATTTTTATTATTATTATTAGGGCCCGAGCAGTGACCGCTGCGAGGTCCCTATTGTTTTTCTAGAAATTGTTATTAGGGCCCGAGCTGCGACGGCTGCGAGGTCCCTATTGTTTTTGTAGAAAATATTATTACTTTTATTATTAATAATATTATTATTATTATTATTAGGGCCTGAGCAGCGACCGCTGCGAAGTCCCTATTGTTTTTGTAGAAATTATTATTATTATTATTTTTCCGATTGTTCGATCGCATTTTTGACCCCCGAAACATGCACAAAAACTCACCAAACTTGGCAGTCTCATCGGGCATGGCGAAAAATTTGATATTTTAACGTCTAATATGAACAGGAAGTGAGTTATGAATTTTTGAAAGTCCGACTTTTGCCCTTTTTTGCATGTTTACAGGGGTCATTCTTTTGCACCCTGATCCTAAAGGCTTCATCTGATTGCCTTAAAGTTCTGTCTGGAGCATCTTAAGACCTGGGACAAACACTGGGGCTAAAATTTTTTGTTTCCGAAATACTATATGACGGGGGCGGGGCTTCAAAGTTTTCACTTAAGATTTCCTTCGCCGCAATGGACAAAATGCTTAATAACTCTCCTGCACGTGCTGCTAAAAATCCAAAACTTCACATGTACATAAAGAGTCGGTACCTGAAGACATCTATATGTTTATATTCAGTTATACACCTTGCGCCAATCAATATAAATTTTTACATTTTGACGTACTGCACGGTGCCCTTTTAACGAATCCGATTGAAAATTGGCTAGAAAAGACTCAAGACATTGATCTTACTCTATCCCTATTTTTATGACTTTCCTTCAAAGGGCGTGGCTATTACGGTGCCGCAGAGTCTGATTATTCTCCGTGGCAACAAAAGTTCCTGCAAAATGATTCAGATGATCCATCTTCTGGAAATCTTTCACATTTGAGGATATTCAGGCCCTGAAGACGGCTGCCAACTTATTTTTGATCGCAGTGGTAGCGCCACCAACTGGTTAAAACAAATACAAATTATTTTCGTTGATGTTTTTCTCCGGGCAGGTTAACAAAATCTACCTTATATTTGCTCGGATGAGTGTTTAGGCCTTGAGCATGTCACAATACGAAAGTCTTTCGCCTTCTTCAGAGTGTCACATGATGGTGTCTTGTGACCCGTCTTTATCAGTTGATGTTCCATGAGGGCGTGACTTACCTGTCACAAGAATGAAGGCAAGTCACGCCCCCCGCTGTCCGTTCACTCCGCCAAGATGCTGGTCCAGGTGGTAGAGAGGATGAAGGCTCCCTTGTCTCTGTTCATGGTTTTTATGCCTCGCTTGCAGATCTCAATGGCCTCTCTGATCCAGCGCTGTTGTTTGTTCTCTTCTGTGCGGATGACCCTGCCCTTCTCCCGGTCCATGATGTGGTTTTCCCTTTTGCAGTGGTCAGTGATTGCTGATTTGTAATGTTCATGTTGTGCTTGTTCTTTTACTGCTCTGATTTTTTCATTTTTTTGACAGGTAAGTCACACCCTCATGGAACATCAGCTCAAGACACCATCATGCGACACTCTGAAGAAGGCGAAAGACTCGCCGAAACATGTCAGGTAAAAAATTAACCTAAAACATAATTGTCTGCTTTTAATGAATCAGTCAAATATCAATAATAAGAAGACAAAATGAACCTAATACAAATAAATGAATGCTTAATAACTCCCCTGCACATGCTCCTAAAAATCCAAACCTTCACCTGTAAATAAAACGTCCCGACCTGAAGACATCTTAATGTTATTATTTTGTTATACACACAGTGCCGCCAAGTGGAATCAAAAATGTGTTTTTATTTTAATTTTCACGTACTGCACGGTGCCCTTTTGACGAATCCGACTGAAAATTAGTCAGAAAAGACTCAAGACAATGATCTTACTCTCTGCCGAATTTTGTGACGTTTTGGCAAAAGGCGTGGCTATTAAGGTGCTGAAAAGTCCGATTGTACTCTGTGGCAACAAAAGCTCCGGCAACATGACTCAGATGATCCTATCTTCTCGAAGTTGTACACATTTGAGGATACTTCAGCCCTGAAGACATCTACCAACTTATTTTACATCGTAGTAGTAGCGCCACCAACTGGTAAAAGCTAATACAAGTTATTTTCTTGGATGTTTTTCTCCGTGCAACTCAACAAGGTCGCCCTCATATATGCTCGGATGACTGTTTCGGCCATGAGGATGTCACAATACGAAATTCGTCCTTTTTCGTGAAAAGTTGTGGGAGTGGCATTGCACTGTTCGGCAATAAAACAAAGCTGATTATGAGGTTCTAAATATGAACGACAACTCGTAAAACTTTACACACACATCAGGCCGAGCAAATTTATCAATATTTTATACGTTAGTTGTGCAGCTTTTTTGAAATGGCTCGCCATGGCCCTCGAGAAATGTTAAAAAAAAGCAGCTCTGGTTGAGTGTTTCACCTCGCTTTTTGTAAATTTTATGGAGTACAGTGAACCCTCGGTTATCGCGGTTAATGGGGACCGAGACCACCCGCGAAAACTGAAAATCCGCGAAGTAGCGGCGCACCTTCAAAAATGCTTAAAAAAAATATACAATATATATAATAAATATATATATATATAATAAATATATATATATATATATATATATATATATATATATATATATATATATATATATATATATATATATATATATATATACGGGGAGAGAGAGAGTGAAATTCATGTTATAACAAAAAAAACAAATTATTATTAAAACGTATTATTTTTTTATTCCCCAGCCATTCTTTTTGTATTTATTTAATTACTCCGACTTTTACCTGCTGGTACGCCGTCCGGTGTGCCCTGTGAAATGAAAGGTAGCATTCTTTATTTATTTATTCATTTATTCATTCATAACTGACAGCCTCGCGCTCCGCTCGTGCCCGGGCAGAAGAGGTGCTCCAATTCGGCTTAACTGTGACACACGCCCGCCCTCCTCCCCCGGAGCTTCCATTCGGTTAAACTTAGGGGCCGCTTGGCACCGCCGTGCCCGGGGAAGGTGCTCCTCTTCGGCTTACTGTGACGCGAGCATGCCCTCCTCCTCCGGAGCTTCCATTCGGTTAAACTTAGGGGCCGCTTGGAACCGCCCGTGCCCGGGGAAGGTGCTCCTCTTCGGCTTACTGTGACGCGAGCATGCCCTCCTCCTCCGGAGCTTCCATTCGGTTAAACTTAGGGGCCGCTTGGAACCGCCCGTGCCCGAGGAAGGTGCTCCTCTTCGGCTTACTGTGACGCGAACATGCCCTCCTCCTCCGGAGCTTCCATTCGGTTAAACTTAGGGGCGCTTGGCACCGCCCGGAAGGTGCTCCTCTACGGCTTAACTGCCACACACGCCGGCCGGAGCTCTGGTACGGTCCGAACCGCGCGAAACGTCGCCACCGATCGTGTCCGGGGGAACGTGCTCTTCTTCGTCCACTCTCCTCTTCGCCCACGCTCTTCTTCGGCGCACGCCGGCCGTCTAACCGCTCCAGCGCCCCGTCGTGCCGCTTGGCGAAACTACAATGCCCCCGAATATTTTTTAGACCCGCGAAGCACTGAACCCGCGAAAGGTGAACCGCGAAGTAGCGAGGGTTCACTGTATGTATAAGACCAAGACCTACAAAAAAGTCTCTTGGAGCAATGAGCTAGGTTTTACAGGAAGTCGGCCATTTTGAATTTACTTAAAAGGGGGCGGGTCACCACAATGGACTTTGTGTAGAAATTATTATTGGGGCCCGAGCAGCGACCGCGGCGAGGTCCCTATTGTTTTTGTAGAAAATATTATTACTTTTATTATTATTCTTATTATTATTATTATTAGGGCCTGAGCAGCGACCGCTGCGAAGTCCCTATTGTTTTTGTAGAAATTAGTATTATTATTATTTTTCCGATTGTTCGATCGCATTTTTGACCCCCGAAACATGCACAAAAACTCACCAAACTTGGCAGTCTCATCGGGCATGGCGAAAAATTTTATATTTTTTAACGTCTAATATGAACAGGAAGTGAGTTATGAATTTTTGAAAGTCCGACTTTTGCCCTTTTTTGCATGTTTACAGGGGTCATTCTTTTGCACCCTGATCCTAAAGGCTTCATCTGATTGCCTTAAAGTTCTGTCTGGAGCATCTTAAGACCTGGGACAAACACTGGGGCTAAAATTTTTTGTTTCCGAAATACTATATGACGGGGGCGGGGCTTCAAAGTTTTCACTTAAGATTTCCTTCGCCGCAATGGACAAAATGCTTAATAACTCTCCTGCACATGCTGCTAAAAATCCAAAACTTCACATGTACATAAAGAGTCGGTACCTGAAGACATCTATATGTTTATATTCAGTTATACACCTTGCGCCAATCAATATCAATTTTTACATTTTGACGTACTGCACGGTGCCCTTTTAACGAATCCGATTGAAAATTGGCTAGAAAAGACTCAAGACATTGATCTTACTCTATCCCTATTTTTATGACTTTCCTTCAAAGGGCGTGGCTATTACGGTGCCGCAGATTCTGATTATTCTCCGTGGCAACAAAAGTTCCTGCAAAATGATTCAGATGATCCATCTTCTGGAAATCTTTCACATTTGAGGATATTCAGGCCCTGAAGACGGCTGCCAACTTATTTTTGATCGCAGTGGTAGTGCCACCAACTGGTTAAAACAAATACAAATTATTTTTGTTGATGTTTTTCTCCGGGCAAGTGAACAAAATCTACCTTATATTTGCTCGGATGAGTGTTTAGGCCTTGAGCATGTCACAATACGAAAGTCTTTCGCCTTCTTCAGAGTGTCACATGATGCTGTCTTGTGACCCGTCTTTATCAGCTGATGTTCCATGAGGGCGTGACTTACCTGTCACAAGAATGAAGGCAAGTCACGCCCCCCGCTGTCCGTTCACTCCGCCAAGATGCTGGTCCAGGTGGTAGAGAGGATGAAGGCTCCCTTGTCTCTGTTCATGGTTTTTATGCCTCGCTTGCAGATCTCAATGGCCTCTCTGATCCAGCGCTGTTGTTTGTTCTCTTCTGTGCGGATGACCCTGCCCTTCTCCAGGTCCATGATGTGGTTTTCCCTTTTGCAGTGGTCAGTGATTGCTGATTTGTAATGTTCATGTTGTGCTTGTTCTTTTACTGCTCTGATTTTTTTCATTTTTTTGACAGGTAAGTCACACCCTCATGGAACATCAGCTCAAGACACCATCATGCGACACTCTGAAGAAGGCGAAAGACTCGCCGAAACATGTCAGGTAAAAAATTAACCTAAAACATAATTGTCTGCTTTTAATGAATCAGTCAAATATCAATAATAAGAAGACAAAATGAACCTAATACAAATAAATGAATGCTTAATAACTCCCCTGCACATGCTCCTAAAAATCCAAACCTTCACCTGTAAATAAAACGTCCCGACCTGAAGACATCTTAATGTTATTATTTTGTTATACACACAGTGCCGCCAAGTGGAATCAAAAATTTGTTTTTATTTTAATTTTCACGTACTGCACGGTGCCCTTTTGACGAATCCGACTGAAAATGAGTCAGAAAAGACTCAAGACAATGATCTTACTCTCTGCCGAATTTTGTGACGTTTTGGCAAAAGGCGTGGCTATTAAGGTGCTGAAAAGTCCGATTGTACTCTGTGGCAACAAAAGCTCCGGCAACATGACTCAGATGATCCTATCTTCTCGAAGTTGTACACATTTGAGGATACTTCAGCCCTGAAGACATCTACCAACTTATTTTACATCGTAGTAGTAGCGCCACCAACTGGTAAAAGCTAATACAAGTTATTTTCTTGGATGTTTTTCTCCGTGCAACTCAACAAGGTCGCCCTCATATATGCTCGGATGACTGTTTCGGCCATGAGGATGTCACAATACGAAATTCGTCCTTTTTCATGAAAAGTTGTGGGAGTGGCATTGCACTGTTCGTCAATAAAACAAAGCTGATTATGAGGTTCTAAATATGAACGACAACTCGTAAAACTTTACACACACATCAGGCCGAGCAAATTTATCAATATTTTATACGTTAGTTGTGCAGCTTTTTTGAAATGGCTCGCCATGGCCCTCGAGAAATGTTAAAAAAAGCAGCTCTGGTTGAGTGTTTCACCTCGCTTTTTGTAAATTTTATGGAGTACAGTGAACCCTCGGTTATCGCGGTTAACGGGGACCGAGACCACCCGCGAAAACTGAAAATCCGCGAAGTAGCGGCGCACCTTCAAAAATGCTTAAAAAAATATACAATATATATAATAAATATATATATATATATATATATATATATATATATATACGGGGAGAGAGAGAGTGAAATTCATGTTATAACAAAAAAACCAAATTATTATTAAAACGTATTATTTTTTTATTCCCCAGCCATTCTTTTTGTATTTATTTAATTACTCCGACTTTTACCTGCTGGTACGCCGTCCGGTGTGCCCTGTGAAATGAAAGGTGGCATTCTTTATTTATTTATTCATTTATTCATTCATAACTGACAGCCTCGCGCTCCGCTCGTGCCCGGGCAGAAGAGGTGCTCCAATTTGGCTTAACTGTGACACACGCCCGCCCTCCTCCCCCGGAGCTTCCATTCGGTTAAACTTAGGGGCCGCTTGGCACCGCCCGTGCCCGGGGAAGGTGCTCCTCTTCGGCTTACTGTGACGCGAGCATGCCCTCCTCCTGCGGAGCTTCCATTCGGTTAAACTTAGGGGCCGCTTGGAACCGCCCGTGCCCGGGGAAGGTGCTCCTCTTCGGCTTACTGTGACGCGAGCATGCCCTCCTCCTCCGGAGCTTCCATTCGGTTAAACTTAGGGGCCGCTTGGCACCGCCCGTGCCCGGGGAAGGTGCTCCTCTACGGCTTAACTGCCACGCACGCCGGCCGGAGCTCTGGTACGGTCCGAACCGCGCGAAACGTCGCCACCGATCGTGTCCGGGGGAACGTGCTCTTCTTCGTCCACTCTCCTCTTCGCCCACGCTCTTCTTCGGCGCACGCCGGCCGTCTAACCGCTCCAGCGCCCCGTCGTGCCGCTCGGCGAAACTACAATGCCCCCGAATATTTTTTAGACCCGCGAAGCACTGAACCCGCGAAAGGTGAACCGCGAAGTAGCGAGGGTTCACTGTATGTATAAGACCAAGACCTACAAAAAAGTCTCTTGGAGCAATGAGCTAGGTTTTACAGGAAGTCGGCCATTTTGAATTTACTTAAAAGGGGGCGGGTCACCACAATGGACTTTGTGTAGAAATTATTATTGGGGCCCGAGCAGCGACCGCGGCGAGGTCCCTATTGTTTTTGTAGAAAATATTATTACTTTTATTATTATTATTATTAGGGCCTGAGCAGCGACCGCTGCGAAGTCCCTATTGTTTTTGTAGAAATTATTATTATTATTATTTTTCCGATTGTTCGATCGCATTTTTGACCCCCGAAACATGCACAAAAACTCACCAAACTTGGCAGTCTCATCGGGCATGGCGAAAAATTTGTTATTTTAACGTCTAATATGAACAGGAAGTGAGTTATGAATTTTTGAAAGTCCGACTTTTGCCCTTTTTTGCATGTTTACAGGGGTCATTCTTTTGCACCCTGATCCTAAAGGCTTCATCTGATTGCCTTAAAATTCTGTCTGTAGCATCTGAAGACCTGGGACAAACACTGGGGCTAAAATTTTTTGTTTCCGAAATACTATATGACGGGGGCGGGGCTTCAAAGTTTTCACTTAAGATTTCCTTCGCCGCAATGGACAAAATGCTTAATAACTCTCCTGCACATGCTGCTAAAAATCCAAAACTTCACATGTACATAAAAAGTCTGTACCTGAAGACATCTATATGTTTATATTCAGTTATACACCTTGCGCCAATCAATATCATTTTTTACATTTTGACTTACTGCACGGTGCCCTTTTAACGAATCTGATTGAAAATTGGCTAGAAAAGACTCAAGACATTGATCTTACTCTATCCCTATTTTTGTGACTTTCCTTCAAAGGGCGTGGCTATTACGGTGCCGCAGAGTCTGATTATTCTCCGTGGCAACAAAAGTTCCTGCAAAATGATTCAGATGATCCATCTTCTCGAAATTTTTCACATTTGAGGATATTCAGGCCCTGAAGACGGCTGCCAACTTATTTTTGATCGCAGTGGTAGCGCCACCAACTGGTTAAAACAAATACAAATTATTTTCGTTGATGTTTTTCAGGTGAACAAAATCTACCTTATATTTGCTCGGATGAGTGTTTAGGCCTTGAGCATGTCACAATACGAAAGTCTTTCGCCTTCTTCAGAGTGTCACATGATGCTGTCTTGTGACCCGTCTTTATCAGCTGATGTTCCATGAGGGCGTGACTTACCTGTCACAAGAATGAAGGCAAGTCACGCCCCCGCTGTCCGTTCACTCCGCCAAGATGCTGGTCCAGGTGGTAGAGGATGAAGGCTCCCTTGTCTCTGTTCATGGTTTTTATGCCTCGCTTGCAGATCTCAATGGCCTCTCTGATCCAGCGCTGTTGTTTGTTCTCTTCTGTGCGGATGACCCTGCCCTTCTCCCGGTCCATGATGTAGTTTTCCCTTTTGCAGTGGTCAGTGATTGCTGATTTGTAATGTTCATGTTGTGCTTGTTCTTTTACTGCTCTGATTTTTTTCATTTTTTTGACAGGTAAGTCACACCCTCATGGAACATCAGCTCAAGACACCATCATGCGACACTCTGAAGAAGGCGAAAGACTCGCCGAAAGATGTCAGGTAAAAAATTTACCTAAAACATAATTGTCTGCTTTTAATGAATCAGTCAAATATCAATAATAAGAAGACAAAATGAACCTAATACAAATAAATGAATGCTTAATAACTCCCCTGCACATGCTCCTAAAAATCCAAACCTTCACCTGTAAATAAAACGTCCCGACCTGAAGACATCGTAATGTTATTATTTTGTTATACACACAGTGCCGCCAAGTGGAATCAAAAATTTGTTTTTATTTTAATTTTCACGTACTGCACGGTGCCCTTTTGACGAATCCGACTGAAAATTAGTCAGAAAAGACTCAAGACAATGATCTTACTCTCTGCCGAATTTTGTGACGTTTTGGCAAAAGGCGTGGCTATTAAGGTGCTGAAAAGTCCGATTGTACTCTGTGGCAACAAAAGCTCCGGCAACATGACTCAGATGATCCTATCTTCTCGAAGTTGTACACATTTGAGGATACTTCAGCCCTGAAGACATCTACCAACTTATTTTACATCGTAGTAGTAGCGCCACCAACTGGTAAAAGCTAATACAAGTTATTTTCTTGGATGTTTTTCTCCGTGCAACTCAACAAGGTCGCCCTCATATATGCTCGGATGACTGTTTCGGCCATGAGGATGTCACAATACGAAATTCGTCCTTTTTCGTGAAAAGTTGTGGGAGTGGCATTGCACTGTTCGGCAATAAAACAAAGCTGATTATGAGGTTCTAAATATGAACGACAACTCGTAAAACTTTACACACACATCAGGCCGAGCAAATTTATCAATATTTTATACGTTAGTTGTGCAGCTTTTTTGAAATGGCTCGCCATGGCCCTCGAGAAATGTTAAAAAAAGCAGCTCTGGTTGAGTGTTTCACCTCGCTTTTTGTAAATTTTATGGAGTACAGTGAACCCTCGGTTATCGCGGTTAATGGGGACCGAGACCACCCGCGAAAACTGAAAATCCGCGAAGTAGCGGCGCACCTTCAAAAATGCTTAAAAAAAATATACAATATATATAATAAATATATATATATATATATATATATATATATATATATATATATATATATATATATATATATATATATATATATATACGGGGAGAGAGAGAGTGAAATTCATGTTATAACAAAAAAACCAAATTATTATTAAAACGTATTATTTTTTTATTCCCCAGCCATTCTTTTTGTATTTATTTAATTACTCCGACTTTTACCTGCTGGTACGCCGTCCGGTGTGCCCTGTGAAATGAAAGGTGGCATTCTTTATTTATTTATTCATTTATTCATTCATAACTGACAGCCTCGCGCTCCGCTCGTGCCCGGGCAGAAGAGGTGCTCCAATTTGGCTTAACTGTGACACACGCCCGCCCTCCTCCCCCGGAGCTTCCATTCGGTTAAACTTAGGGGCCGCTTGGCACCGCCCGTGCCCGGGGAAGGTGCTCCTCTTCGGCTTACTGTGACGCGAGCATGCCCTCCTCCTCCGGAGCTTCCATTCGGTTAAACTTAGGGGCCGCTTGGAACCGCCCGTGCCCGGGGAAGGGGCTCCTCTACGGCTTAACTGCCACGCACGCTGGCCGGAGCTCTGGTACGGTCCGAACCGCGCGAAACGTCGCCACCGATCGTGTCCGGGGGAACGTGCTCTTCTTCGTCCACTCTCCTCTTCGCCCACGCTCTTCTTCGGCGCACGCCGGCCGTCTAACCGCTCCAGCGCCCCGTTGTGTCGCTCGGCGAAACTACAATGCCCCCGAATATTTTTTAGACCCGCGAAGCACTGAACCCGCGAAAGGTGAACCGCGAAGTAGCGAGGGTTCACTGTATGTATAAGACCAAGACCTACAAAATAGTCTCTTGGAGCAATGAGCTAGGTTTTACAGGAAGTCGGCCATTTTGAATTTACTTAAAAGGGGGCGGGTCACCACAATGGACTTTGTGTAGAAATTATTATTGGGGCCCGAGCAGCGACCGCGGCGAGGTCCCTATTGTTTTTGTAGAAATTGTTATTAGGGCCCGAGCTGCGACGGCTGCGAGGTCCCTATTGTTTTTGTAGAAAATATTATTACTTTTATTATTATTATTATTATTATTATTATTAGGGCCTGAGCAGCGACCACCTTGCACCACCCAGTGGTGACAAAAATTATAATTTTTTACATTTTGACGTACTGCACGGTGCCCTTTTAACGAATCTGATTGAAAATTGGCCAAAAATGACTTTAGACATTGATCTTGTTGAATCCTTTTGGGCAATTTATCGATACTCATAGTGGTGTCTTTGAAAAAGGTACCGATGACGCGCTGGTCCAATGATCAGCATCTCGGTTTTATCTGAGTTAAGACGCAAAAAATTGAAAGACATTCATAGTTTAATTTCGGCAAGGCATGCCTCTAATTTATAGCAATCACACGGATTCGTTATATCCAACGGCATGTATAATTGCGTATCATCAGCATAGTGTCCCCCAAAATGGGTCTGATATCACGATAGCTCGAGGGTATTTTGAAATGATTATTTTAAAATCAGTGTTGATGACAATGAAATGTGCATATTTCAGGTGTTTTTTTTTTTATTGTGAAATTACACCAGATTTTGATGGGACCACTTTTGATGAACAGCTGGGGTCGTCGAGTGTCCAACAAAACTAGTCTGGTATTACGACAGCTCCAGCTCTTTTATTTTAAAATGCCTCCTTACATTTTGATGGGACTACTTTTGGTGGAAAGCTGTGTTGTCTAGTGTCCTCCAAACCTGGTTTGGTATTACCATAGCTAGAGGATATTTTTTAATGAAATTTTAAAGTCAGGCATGATGACAGTGAAATGTGCAGATTTCAGGCAACTTTTAGTTTGAAATTACAAATTAGATTTCAATGGGACCACTTTTTATGGACAGCTGGGGTAGTCTCGTGTCCCACAAAACTGGTCTGGTATCACGAAAGCTCGAGCTATGTTTTTTTTTAACTCAGTGGTGATGACCGTGAAATAAGCGAATTTCAGGCTACTTTTATTTTGAAGTGCCACATCACATTTTGATGTGACCACTTTTGGTGGACAGCCGGTGTGGTCTAGTATCCCCAGTCCTGGTTTGGTATCACGATAGTTTGAGGATATTTTTTAAAGATTTTTCTTTTAAATCAGTGTTGATCACAGTGCATATTTCAGGTGATTTTTTTATTTTGAAATGCCACATCAAATTTTGAAGTGACCACTTTTTGTGGACAACTGGGGTGGTCTGGTGTCCCGCAGAACTCGTCTGGTATCACGATAGCTTGAGGATTTTGTAATGATTTTAATTTTTTTAATCATTGGTGACGACAGACAAATAAGCAAATTTTCACGCTTTTATTTTTAAATATCCAATCAGATTTTGATGGGACCACATTTGTTTTTCCGGTTCCGTCGCCACGCGAGTGGCTACCTGCTAGAGCAGCACGGCTCACTATTTGAGCCTTTTTCGCGTGTTTTTCCCTTTACCCAGTTTTATTTATTTTACCTCATCGCAGCAATGGACATCCAAATTGCGGTGGTTTTATTGCTGCTGAGGGCTGTTTTTTGCGTGATCGTGTCCGGAGATGTCACTGGGAGCTACGGATCAATCGTTTACACAAGAGATCAGCTGTTAGCACTTCGTGCTAACCCCGTGCCGACTCCCGGAGCGAGACCCGATATCCCCCACGAGTTGAGGAGGAAGAGACGGGGGATGTCGCGCGGGGGCGAAACGCCAGGCAAAGAGGAGGCGTGACCACCCCGTCCTCCCGTCCGTTTTTATGGGAAATGTTAGATACCTTCCCAAGAAAATGGACGAGCTAACAGCGCTAACGCGGCACGAGAGGAACTTCCAATGAGCTAGCTTGCTGATGTTCACGGATTCATGGCTAACAGAGCTAACGCCGGACACCGTTGTGGAATTTGACGGCTTCCAAATACTACTTGCGGACAGGACACTGGAAAGCGGTAAGAGGAAAGAGGAGGGCTGGCTGTGTCTGTTAATGATAGATAGTGTAACCCTAGGCACATCACAGCTAAGGAGCAACTTTCCAGTCGGGACAATGAGCTGCTAGCTGTTAGCATGCGTCCATACTTGACAAGCATCGCGAGTTAACAAGGACGCGCACGTAACAGGTGCGTGAGTAAACTGCTTAAAACTTTGATCGTCATTCGGCTGACCTACAAATTGAGACGCTACAGTCAGTTTGACGTTTTTGTTTGCTTCATTGTGGATTGACATGGAGGAACAAGACAGTGGAAAGCGGACATTAAAAATGACGGAGAAAAGCTGTAGAAGATCACAAGCCTAAACGGATGCAGGCACGCAGCTGCAAATTTGCTCAATTGACCTCCATGCAACGTCAAATTGAACAATTGATGGAGGATGATGCAAATGTTGACGCTGTAAAAAACTGAGGTTCGTGTTTGCTTTAGCGGCATGGAGCAAGAATTTGTGGACCTCAATTCCGGTCTGCAAAATTTAAAGACTGAAGAGGATTTTGCCGATGACCAAAATAACTGGTTTGATCCAAAAAATGTAATTAATGGAAATGTGAGCAATGGAAGAAGGACGTTTTGAAACGTGCAGAGGAAGGATGCAATAAACAAATATCACCTGCTGATAGTAGATCTGCATCAACTAACTACACCCATAGAAGTAGAAGTAAAGAATCTAACAGACAGAAGCTCACTTCTGTCAACGTCTTCAATTAAATTAAAGGCTCAAATGGAACGAGCATGTTTAAAGGCAAAGGCTGCTGATTTACAACAAAGGTTGGCACTTGAGCAAGAAGAAGCTGCAATTAAAGCAAAGAAGGAAATGCATGCAATGCAAACGGCACTCCCTGAGTCTGATGCTAAATTGGATGTCTTGAGAAGATATGAAAATACCCAGGAGGATGGTATCCACATTCCTGATGAGTGTGTTACAATTTAAACAAGGAAAAACATTCAATTACCATCACAGCCTATCAGAGCAACAAGCAGTGTTGACCTGAAATGCTCCCACTTCGACTATTCCAATGGCTAGATTTCCACATCAGACAGAAAGTAGAGAACAACAGGGACATGTGCTTGATGGCCTTTGCCACGCAATCTCACAGCAAGCCAGTGTCGCAGAATACTTAGCAAAGAGTCAAAAAGCATCGCTTCTTCCCGAACTTTCCATTCCTACGTTTTACAGGCGACCCTCTGCATTATAAAACCTGTATAGGTGCCATTGAACATGGGATTGAAGGCCGTACAAGTGATAACCGTGATCATCTTCAATTTTAGCTGCAGTATACTAGTGAACAACCACATGAGTTGGTGAAGAGCTGCATCCATATGGAACCTCTGACAGGATATACCAAAGCAAAACAAATCTTGAAGGAGTTTTATGGTGATGACTTCATGATAGCAGAAGCATATTTAAAGGAAGCCATGGATTGGCCAACAATCAAGTCTGAAGATGGTGTTGCACTTCAGTCTTTCACATTATTCCTTATGGGCTGTTCGAACATAATGGCAGATGTTAATTACATGGAGGACTTGGACAACATGGCTAATATAAAGGCATTGGCAAACAAACTTCCATACAGACTTATAGAATCTTGGAGAAAATTTGCCTGCAATCTCCAAGAAAGAACAAATAGAAGAGTGAAGTTTAAGGATTTTGTTGACAAGCACGAAAGATTTCTATAAAACAGAAAACAAAATCACAACACACAGAAACAACAAAATCAAAGAAAGTCTTCACAACAGTCATTGTGCCCGCCAAGATGGAAAACAACAAAACCACCACGCCAAAGGCAGAACCTGTTTCAGTGGATGCTATTGCCAAACCATGTGCTAATTGTAATGGAGAGCAACACAGTCTCACAATTGGTAAGGAATTTAGGAGAAAGCATCACAAGGATAAGATTGACTTCTTGAGGAGCAAGGGTCTGTGTTTTGCATGTTTGATGCACGGTCGCATTAGCAGTTGCTGGAAACAAAAGCTTCAATGTCAAGAATGCTCTAGACTGCATCCTACAGCACTACACATTGTCCATAAACTTCTGCAAAGAAACAGCCTAAGACGATTGTGAATAGCAGTACCTATTAAGCGCCCTCGTACAAACAACAGAAACCTGGGGTGTCACTGGGGCCTGTAAATAGGACTGCATCCTTTCAATAATTCCGGTATGGGTCAAGGCACAAAAAGGAACCAAGACAGTGGCGACTTACTGTCCGGTTTAAAAATGCCCTGACGCCTTTTTTAGACTGAAATAACTTACTAAAGTTTTCGTTTTGTGCCATTCAGAATGGGAGAGGGAGCCAGGAGGTGAAACAGCCGTCTTGCCAGTTCAATCCCGCACACCCTCTGACTCTCACCCTCCGTTCTGCCTTTTTATTGAAACTAACTCATCAATAACTAATCACCAGAAGACAGAAAAGCATCAACAACTAATCACCAAGAGACAGAAAACATCAATAACTCACGGTATAAAGGTCAGTTTAACTAAAGCATCAATAACTAATCACCAGGGACTCCAGCAGGCAGAAAATCATAACCCAAGGTCAGTTTAACTAAACACATCTTCAGGATACGGTGTCTGTGTGTGTGTGTGTTAAAATAACAAGTAAGTGTCTCTGTGTGTGTTCAACATTAATGAGTGTATAAAAACATGATTATGAATACACAAACTGATTACCTATCCTCAGCCCATCTTACATTTCCCCCCTGTTGTGGATTTAAAAATCATGTCCTTACGGCTTTAAGACAGATCATCATAATGAAATCATACAACAGTGTGATCATCAGTGGAGGAGCGAAAACCTCACATTAGGGAAAAATTCCCCTCCTCCCTTCCGGCGTAGAATGAGATCCTCATAATTTGATGACCATCAGGGAATAAAACTTGTCCCTGGGGTGACTTGGTGGAGGCCCTTGCCTCGTTGTAGGAGAGATAAGATAAGATAAGATAAGATAAGATGTCCTTTATTAGTCCCACAATGGGGAAATTTGAGGTGTTACAGCAGCAAAGATATAGATCACACAGAGTCGGCGGCGTAATGTAGCCGTTAATGTATAACATTAGCAGCAGACATTCAGAAAAAGCATGCAAATATACACAGTATAAACGTATCTAAGTGTAAGGAAACACTCCTAATGTTTGTCCATTATACGGAGGGGGAAACGCTGTAATGATAAAAACTACTGAATGATTGAAAATACTGCAATCATAAAAATATTCCAATGATAAAAGTACTGTAATGGTAAGAGTACTGAAATGATAGAAAAGTACTGCATGATAGAAAATACTGCAATGGTAAAAGTACTGTAATAGTAAAAGTACTGCAACGATAGAAAAATACTGCAATGATGAAAGTACTGCAATGGTAAAAGTACTGCAATGGTAAAAGTACTGTAATAGTAAAAGTACCGCAATGATAGAAAAATACTGCAATGATAAAAGTACTGCAATGATAAAAGTACTGTAATAGTGAACATCCTGCAGTGGTAGAAATACTACAGTGATAGAAGTATTGTAATAAGAATACTGTAATGGTAAACAAAATACATCATTGGTCAATATTTAAGTACACCCTTGGCTGAAAGTACAGTAGTAGTTAATATTGCATCCTAGGACTGCACAATTGCACTAATGCCCTCCCGTTTGTAGGCCTGACCCAATGTTCTTGTTAAAAAGTCTGACAGCAGTTGGCAGGAAGGAGCGGCGAAATCTCTCTTTGGTACAGCGAGGGTGTAAAAGTCTGTCACTGAAGGAGCTGTAAAGTGTTCTCAGAGTGTCATTGAATGGGTGGGCTGGTTTGTCCAGCATTGATGACAGTTTTGCCGTCATCCTTCTGCCCCCCACTGAGTCCACAGAGTCCAGGGAGCAGCCCAGGACAGAGCTGGCCCTCCTCACCAGTTTGTCCAGTCTCTTTTTGTCTCGGCCCGAGATGCCTCCTGCCCAGGAGACCACTCCATAGAAGATGACTGATGAAACCACCGAGTCATAGAAGTTCCTGAGGAGTGTTCCCCGAACGCCAAAGGACCTCAGCCGCCTGAGTAGGAAGAGTCTGCTCTGACCCTTCCTATAGAGAGCGTCTGTGTTGTCGCTCCAGTCCAGTTTATTGTTCAGATGAACACCCAGGTACTTGTAAGTTGAGACCCTCTCAACGTCTGTTCCCTGGATATTCACTGGTGCAGGTGGAGAGTGCCGACGCTTGCGGAAATCCACCACCAGCTCTTTGGATTTCCCAGCGTTGATTTGGAGGCGGTTCTGCTGACACCAGTCCACGAACCCCTGCGTAACCCCTCTGTACTCCCGATCGTCATCGTCAGTGATGAGGCCGACAATCGCAGAGTCATCAGAGAACTTCTGCAGGTGACAGGTTGTGGAATTGTATTTGTAGTCCGAGGTGTAGAGGGTGAACAGGAAGGGAGCCAGCACAGTTCCCTGCGGCGCTCCCGTGCTGCAGAGGAGCACGTCAGACACACAGTCCTGTGTTCTCACGTACTGTGGCCGGTTTGTGAGGTAGTTGTGAATCCATGTGATGAGGTGGTGGGCCACTCCCGCCTGCTCCAGCTTGTCTCCCAATAAGGCGGGCTGGATGGTGTTGAAAGCACTTGAGAAATCAAAGAACATGATCCTCACCGTGCCCCCCGCCTTCTCCAGGTGGAAGAGTGAAGTGTGGAGCAGGTAGATGATGGCATCATCCACATTGATGCCAGGCTGGTATGCAAATTGGAGTGGGTCCATTGAGGAGCTGACCAGGGGGCGCAGATGGACGAGGACCAGTCTCTCCAGGGTCTTCATCAGATGAGACGTCAGCGCCACTGGTCTGAAGTTGTTGAGCTCCTTCGGATGGGGTGTCTTTGGAACCGGAACCAGGCAGGATGTTTTCCACAGCTGGGGGACTCTGCCCAGCTTCAAGCTCAGGTTGAACATGTGCTGGACGATTCCACACAGCTGGTCTGCGCAGGATTTGAGGAGCTGGGAGCTGGTCCCATCTGGGCCTGCCGCCTTCCTCGCCTTCATCTTCCTCAGCTGGTTCTTCACCTGAGATGTTGTGAGGAACAAGGCTGAGCAGGAGGAAGTGGTGGTTGTCTGATGAGGCTGGGAACTGGAGCCTGTGGAGAGAGAGAGGGGCGAGAGAGGGGGAGAGAGGGTCTTGTTCGCAGTGGCAGGAGGGGTGGGTGGGGGCTGCATCAGGGAAGCCTGAGCGGGGTCAGACATTTGATCAAACCTATTGAAAAATAGGTTCAACTCATTTGCCCACTGAAGCCCCCCCCCCCCTTCTGCGTCTTACCTGCTTGTCCGTGGCCTGAGATGGTCTTCAGGCCCCTCCAGACATCCCTGGCATTGTTCCGCTGCAGTTGTTCTTCCATCCGCATCCTGTAGGACAGCCGTCCTTACCTCCCGGATCTTCGTGTATGGTGTGTGTGTGTGTGCACGTGTGAGGACAGGGGCAAGAAGTCCATGTGTTTTTACGTTTCAGTGTCCAGTTTGAGTTCGTCATTCTCAACATTAATCAGGTTGTAATGGTACATTTGGGCAACAAACCTACGATTAACCATCGTCTTTGTCATAAAAATAATGCAACATGAACAGACTACACATAACAAAATGAAAACTATAATTATCCCTATATATTGTTTTTTAAATTCTTCATAGTGGTCATAACATCAATAATTGTTTCATTTTTATTAAAAATTTAAATGCAGTAATGTACTCCAATCAAGGCTGATATTCCTTTATGTACGTCATTAATTTCCAAACAATATCTAATCTTTTTGTTCTGTGGCTTCAACATATTTATCATCTCATCAATATTAGCACCACAGAGTACTGAGTTTCGAGATCCTCACAATAGTCGTTCTCAAAATGATATTTTATTTTTATCAATTTAGCTTTGTTAAGGTAAGATATTTTATTGACAATCTAACATTAATATGCAAAGAACATGTACATTAGTACGAAATGTAAAAGAAAATTGTGGTGGGGGGGTGCGAATTGTTTTCTTCTTGGTAGGGGGGGCATGACAGGAAATAATTGAGAACCACTGGTCTAGTCACACACCAGCTCGGGTTCATTCCCTACCAGAGAAATGACATTCCATGTCCCCAGAGCTAGGCGCTTTATGTTGCCGGGGATTGGACTGCCTTTGACTGCCTCCTAGCTCAAAGGAAACCCAAATTCTTTGGTCCCGCCCACTGGTAGTGAGCCGAAGCCCTTGTATTAAATAATAAATAAATACATAAAATAAAAAAATTAATAAATTTAAAAAACGGACCGATCCACTGCTTGGGTTAGTTTGACCCACCTTGAGATCCGTTCCCACTCAGTGACAGTGTCTACAAGCCACTGCCACCAGGCCAGTGAACCCAACGTCCAGGCAGTGACAAAAAACGTGATCAAATTACATTGCTCATTATAAGGTGTTTGTGAGACGCTCTTTGTATGTTTCCTCAATTAAGACCTGTTTTCCATTGGTGTATTTGAAAAAAGTGGTAAACCTGTTAAATTCACTACAAAACGTTAAGAAGATGAAAGTAATGTTTGAAGGAATATTATTTTTCTATCGACGTGCCGGCGGGCGGGCACAGATAGAGAGTGATAAAGCAGCACCACCCGCGCGGGGCGTGCTGACGAAAAGGCAAGCGCTCCTCCTCTCATCGCGTCCTTATTAAGACAGAAAAAAGACGCTGTTGAATTTGACCTATTCGCAGTTCGAGCAGGTGCTTAACGCTGGAGAATATCACCACTTCGAAGTTCGAACTGCTGTTGAAACGGAGAGGTAAGTGTTTTTCGTTGGGTTTTTTTCAAAACATGCGTCGAGTGCATTTGTTCATAGTTAGAGATAGTTGTGTGGAAAACACTATACAAAGTAGCACCATGGATGTGGGCCTACAACACTGGCCTAGCAAACATGTGCTCCTACATCGACATAATTGACGAGCTCCAGTTAAGCATTGAATAATTATAAAACGTCATGGTGCTTTTACTCATTTAAAGAACTAAACCGACGCGTATTGTCATCCGGTGGTCAGGTTTGCATTGAATGTGAGCACGAGGGACGCTAGCTTGTTGCGTTAGCTTTGCGGAGCTAACAGCTTGCACTTTTGTTATAGAACCACAGAATGCAAGTACCATGATAATTTCTGTCATTAATTTTTGTGTAAGACACGATGTTCACTGGTTAATTACATGATTCTTAAAGCAAAGGTTACTGTGAATGCAATTTTGGTAAGATTTTTGTAGTCACACTGCATAAATCTGTCTGTGTCTGTTGTTTAAACTTCAATATAAACTATTATGGTTGAAATCGTTAATTGGGATGGAGGAATTGATATTTTTTTAATTTATAATTTATTTTTCTTACACTGATATTGTTAAAACTCCATTTAGCCCATAGTATTAATAATTCTCAACACAATACTGTCTTTTTTCTTTATAGAATAAACAATGCCTTCCCTGAGATGCAGGAAGTCCCCAAAGCAGGATACTATTGAACATGCAGTCAAGGGTCTGGACAAGACTGCAGAGTTAGAAGCGAAGTATATAAACTAATTTAAAGGTATGATGTTAACGCTTTTGCTAAGATATATTATTGTTTTCTGATAACCAAGCTGACATCGTTTTTTAAGTGGTTATTTTACATTAAGAGTGTCTTGACCTTTTCTTTTGCCACTTTTGTCAGTTTCAAGTTATTTCAGTGAGTGTGAAACCTGATGGTAGGAGTTCTATCTAAATTAAGGCTGTACTTGATGACGCCCTCCGGCATTTTTATACCACAATAGACCGGTGAACAAGTCCGATATTGATAGTCTAGTGTAAAGCACGTAATACGTCACAGAGATCACGTGACGCGATCCAATATGACTGTGTACAGTGTATGTCATTGTTTTGAAACTAAATAATCTTAAAGTTTTTTTTTTACGTAACCAGGTGCAATTGACATTTGTACTTTCAGTCCTAATACATACTGGCTAATGCAATGCTGGAAAATGAATTTTGGCTGGTCTGTTCCTTTAAAATCATAAAGAAGGGCTCTGCTCTATCCCTCACAAGAAGCAATGTTTCAAACCACCCTACATTAGTATAGTGGCCCAAATGAATATGATGACTCCTTATTTGTGTGCTTAAAAATATGACGAAGCTAACTTGATTTCCCTGTTAACTAGGTCGAGGAGTATTTACCAAGGCCCCTTTCAGGAAAGACGACTTTATTCTTTATTATGGAGTACAGAGGAAAATTGATAGATTCTGATGAATCTCAACGCAGGAAGATGGATGGAAGAGGCACTGTCTTTTTGTTTGACTTCCGCCGGCAAGAAAAAACTTGGAGGTGAGGCAAAGATTGAGATGTTATCTTATTTTTGTTTTTATTTAAAAAAATAAACACATACTCATCCCATAAGTGTTAGGGGAAAAATCATTCTCTAAGCAAAAATGTATAATTACTTTTATTCATGCGTTGAATCTGTACAAATGAAAATATAGATCATGAAGTCTCAAAGACAAGCTGTTAATAGGGTCTGATTCCAATAGAAATTTCTTGTATGATTTGATTTAGATTTAAAAATTGTGGATTTCCTATTTTTATGTTTTGTGTACACAAGATTGTCTCAAAGATTAATTTCTGACATTGATTGAATAATTGTTTTTTTTTTTTTTAATCTATTTTAAGTGTTGATGCAGCTCAAGAAGATGGCAGTCTGGGAAGACTGGTTAATGATGACCACATGCACCCCAACTGTAAAATGAAGAAGATGACAACAGAGGACAGACCACACCTCTGTCTGTTTGCGCTCCGAGACATTGATGTTGGCGAAGAAATAACTTAAGACTATGGACCAGCTGGCCTTGGAGAACACAGGTTTGTAAGATGCATCTTTAAGTACAATAACAGAGCCCACTTGTGGTGTTCTGGTGATGTAGTTTCCAATTAGTTTGGCAATCTAATAAATGTATGTGAAGTTTCTATGGAAGTTGAACATGATGACTGACTGGGGGAGTTCTCCATTGTCCACTATCTGTAATTCAAATTTGTGGGTCTGAGTCAAAGTTTGGCTCTGCAGGAACAACGAACTGGTCAGGGAGTGACAGTATTACAAAGTTCTGCGTTACTCCTTTCTGGGCGGTGGCCCTGTTAGGCCATCATATGCCATATTGCAAATATCCCCATTGTGGGACTAATTAAGGACATCTTTATGTTGTGGTTTCCCTACCAGAACCAGCACCAACCCTGTATATTCATGATATAAAACACTGTTTCAATTTGATATTTAGCCTTTCTATACTGTAAAAATAGAAGACCCCAGGCTTTCCTGCGCGCCCTTGCCCAATTGGTGGTGTTCAGGAGACAACCTGGGACTGAAATATCAGTCACAACCAGTGTTGTTTTCGTCACTGATGACTATGACGAAAATACTTCGTTAACGCCCCTTTTTTAATGACGATGACAAGCTATACGAGGTTCTTTTATGACGAAAACATGACGTGATGTACATGAATTTTTTTCGTTGACTAGACAAAATTGTTAGCATGTGGTTCATAAATTATTTTATGTTGCTTTTAGTGAAATAAAGCCACAACAGTTGCCCAACAAAATGTTTTGCTTCTCTGCTTATTTTGGAGCAGTGAGTATTGATTCCACTGTTGCCACTTTTTTCTGTTTGTAATGAAGAATCCTTAGTAGTCCATCCAAAAGTCTTTGTTATTGGGTGGAAACCTTGAATGCCTTGTTTTAACTCAAATGGACTTAAACCCATCCATCCATCCATCCGTTATCTGTACCGCTTCTCCTCACTAGGGTCGCGGGGGGTGTTGGAGCCTATCCCAGCTGTCTTCGGCAGTAGGCGAGGTACACCCTGAATTGGTGTCCAGCCAATCGCAGGACATGCATAGACGAACAACCATCCACGCTCACACTCATGCCTCGGGGCAATTAGAGTGTCCAAGCAACTTGCCATGCATGTTTTAAGAATATGGGAGGAAACCGGATTACCCAGAGGAAACCCACGCAGGAAGGCCGGAGCCAGAATCGTACCTACGACCTCAATATTGTGAGGCCATCATGCTAACCAGTTGGGCCACCGTGCCGCTTGGACTAAAACCTTTGTGAATAAATTGACGAAAACTAGGGTAAAACTTTTTTTGCGTTTCCGTCGATTAAAGCTGGACTAAAACCCTTTTTTTAGTTTTCGTTGACTAAAACTGGACTAAAACTATAACGAATTGGGATGACTAAATCTGATGTAAACAAATCAGCACTTTGTCCAAATGACTTGGACAAAATCTAAAATGCCTGCCAAAAACAACACTGGTCACAACACGTGTCTACAGAAGATTAATTGGCATGGGCGAAATTAATTAGTTTTATTTCATTCATGAGCTTATGTTTTGTTTTGGGTGGCTAAGGCTTAAAATGTGTAAAAATCTAATCCAACCTCAAATATAATTAATTCAATAAATTTATGATGCTACTAAAACATCGAAGCAGCCTCCTCCAGGCTTTACAGACTCAGAAATGGAGGTATGCGTATCGTGTGCTCATCCTGTCGTGTCTCGAGATGTTAAAATTGCAGTTAGATAGACGTGTGCTGATTAGACAAGACTTCTAATATATCTGGTGTCACAGGATATTTGTCAGTGAATGTGTATGTCTGGTTTGAGGCTCACTCAGCTTTTTCTTGTGTTGTGGGGTCCAGTTGAGTTGAATTGCGAGTCAGGTATGTTGGCCATCTGACACCCAACTGTCAGGTTTGCGTTCGTGGGGACCCCGTAGAGCCATTTTTATTGTTGACATAAATCATAGCTAATCATCTTTTCCTTCATTATCATATGAAATACAGTTAGGAGTTGTATGTGCCTTTACTATGTTATAATCTTAGAACCTACCAGCCACTACAGCTGTCCGACAAGAAGACTTTTGGCTGTCCTGTGCTCCATTGCGGCCCTGGTGGCGTTCAAAAGACAACCTGTGACTGAAATATCAGTCACAACATATCTCTACTGAAGATTAATTGTCATGCGCTAAAGTAATTGGTTTTGTTTCATTCGTGAACTTGTTCGTTAAAATGTGTAAAATTCTGATCCATTTTCTTTTTTTTAATTCATTAAATTAATATTCAACTTGTTCATTAGGATGGAGGACAACCGACAATGACTGAATCGGCTGAGGTTGATGCCACCAGAACATCGAAGCAGCCTTCTCAAGGTTTGACAGACTCTGAAAAGGAGGTATGCGTATCATGTGGTCATCCTGTCGTGTCTTGAGATGTTAAAATTACAGTTAGATAGACCTGTGCTGGTTGGACAAGTTTTCTAATATATCTGGACATAAATCGTAGCTAATAATATTTTCCCTCATCATCATATGATATACAGTTATGCGTAGTGTATGTCTTTACTATGTTACAATCTAAGAACCTACCAGCCACTACAGTTCTCTCATTGGGAGACTTAAGCTTTCGTCAGGCTGTCGACTGCTGCATTGCCCTCTTATTGGCTTTAAGTACACAACCTGTAACTGAATTATCTGTCAGAACAGAACCTATGTGTCCACAGCAGGTGATTTGGCATGTGGATTCTTCAGATTTTTAGAAAATAGGTAAAATTGTGATCAAAAGTTTAAAATGTATAAAATTCTGGTATAGTTTGCAATAGTATATCTATTAAATCATTTCAAAACTTCTTAACAAGGATGGAGAACATTGGCTGTGACCGAATTGGTTGAGGTTTACATTACCAGGACCATTGAGCAGCCTCCTCGGGATCTACAAATTTAGGAATGAAGATATGCATCCCATGTTACAATCCTGTTATGGCCCGAGGTTTTGAAGTTGCAGTTACATATTGGGCTGGGCGATATGGCTGATAAGTACATAGCGATATAAGTATTTCATATGGGTCCATCGATACACATTGAATTCTTTTTTCATATTATTTTATTCATTATTTTTTTTATTTTCCAATATTTTCACTGCCCTGTTAAAAAAACATTTAATGTAGTTTTCCTCCCGGGAGCTTTTTGTTACGGTCAATTAAGTGTTTTTGTTAAATATAGCTGCGTAGAATAATTATATGCATTATTATCGTACCACAATGTTTTGGTTTTGCAAATAATTTCCTAAAATCATTCTAATTTTGTTATTACATTATTTTGTCATAATATCATTCATCAATATTTTAGTTTTTTTTTTTTTCAAATAGAATTAAGACCTTTTTCTGTGCAGATTCCTCTGGGGATTAAGTATTTAATGGGTTCTCAATTTTCTCTTGGACTCTGATGCAACCCAGTCTCCTCCCTTGGACAAAAAATATGGGCTGAATCTTCCTTGGAATAACGACACAGATTCTGACGAATCATTGTCAAATCCTGCCCCTGAACTTTGTGCCTCAGACCCAGACCATATTACTATCCCAAGGCTCAGGAGGACCAAAAGTATACAGGTAAACAACCCATATAGATTTCAGGGAATCTTACAAGCAAATTGCATATATTTTATTGGTCTCCTGCCTTCTATCCTTTATATTTCGTTGTTGTTGTTGTTTTTTAGATTAAAAAAACAGGCTGACTTTGGAATGGATAAGCATTATTACTCCAACTCAGATGACAGTGGAGATGAATATATTCCGGATACAAGTGAGGCCTCTGATTCAGACGGAAGTGAATCTTTGAAAATTGTGGACCCTCTCTTGAAGTCTAAGAATGCCTTCAGAGATTTTTCTCCCACACCACGAATCTCAAAAGCCACCTCAACGCAGGTTGTTAATCAAGGGCGTTCACCCGTTCGGAGGAGTAGCAGCACTGGTGTGATTCTTGAATTCTATGGCTCTTCAAATATTTGTGCAGTTTAACACAAATCATCCAAAATAGAATTCAAGCACATCTGTGACAGAAATTCAAATTCAGAAGTCAAAGAGAGAGAACAAAAAAAAAAATCTAATGCTGCGCTTCTTCCGAAGACATATACTGTAAACATTAAATGTATGTTAGGACAATCTTGAAAAAAGTATTAGAACACCCTTTACTTTTATTTCTTGTTAATTTTATTAACCAAAATATGTCCATTTTTATTACAGATTAATGAATACAAAATTAAAACTCTAATCAGCTACTTTTTAATCGTTATATTTGTATAAACAAATGTTATACATCTGTGTGTTAACTTATACAAGAAATGACGGAAAAGCAAGGGTGGTTTAGTATTTTTTTATCGTATATAGTCTGTATAATATCTTTAACCTATGCTGATGCTGTTTAATACTGATTTAAATAATAATAATAATGTCATAATCTGTTGGTTTTACATGAACAAAACCTTTCAAGCACTTTTTAAAATTCTAAATACTACCTCTTGTCAGTAAGTTGGTTCACAGCACTGCCTTGGAGTGAAAGTGTGTAGTGCTGAGACAGTCGGTATGTGCTGAGTCGTCTGACGTTTGTGTGACTGGTACCCAGGAAGGTAGCAAAACCAGGCAGTGTGTATGTCGTACCCAGGAAGGCAGAGAAACCAAGCAATATGTATGTGGTACCCACGAAGGCAGAGAAACTAAGCAGTGTGTATGTGGTACCCGGGAAGGTAGCAAAACCAGGGAGTGTGCATAGATACAGACCCCAAAAGTGATTAAAACCAAATAAAGTCCCCAGAAGATCATCTGTAGTCAGGTGAAGGACCCTGTACTTTGTTCAACTCATTTACTCCCTTAGACGTACAAAGACGTCTTTTAATGCAATGGCGCCCTCTACCAAAGACGTATAAGTACGTTTCCTGTCTTTTTTACGTCATAGTGTACATAAGGGTCTGATGCAACCTCTGACTGAGAATCAGCCTTGTCCGCATTGTGAATCATGTAAAAATCACCCAGCAGGGGGCAGAGGTGCAAAAGATCCGCCTTGAATCTGCGCCAGAGGTACAAATGGGGGGGCGGGATCCTGGGGTAGACTTATAAGTGTGGAGAGCAGCGTGGGTAGCAGCAGCATCGACAGCACTAGCAGCAGTCGCATTAGTAGCGTTAGCAATGAAATCCTCCAAGCAAATGACGATCGAGGAATGCTTTTTTGTAAAAAAAAAGCTTCCTAAAAGCATCAAGGCGATGGAGACGCTTTGGTTGAGAGGATGACGCTTCGTCGTCGTCACAACAAAACGGCGTCTAAAGAGGGTGCGCGTGCCTTGCGGCCTGCATCGCCTGCCTTCGGACAATAGCCAAAGCAGCTGAGAGTCCTCACCAGATCCCCCCGAACGAGGAGGTAAGCGCTCGCAAGTTACCATTGAACATGTGGTTTTACCCCTCATGCTTTTATTGTACATATCATGCATCTTGCGGGCAGAAAATGTCGCGTAAATGTGCAGTTAGACGCGAGCTTGCTCGCTGACTTCCTCATCCGGCCGCCTCTATTGCACAATTACACGCGAGCGTAAGTCCTCGCCGACGAGGAAGTAAACGCTCGCAAGTTACCATTAAACATGTGGTTTTAGCCCTCATGCTTTTATTGTACATATCATGCATCTTGCGGGCAGAAAATGTCGCGTAAATGTGCAGTTAGACGCAAGCTTGCTCGCTGACTTTCTCGTCCGGGCGCCTATTGCACAATTACACGCGAGCGTAAGTCCTCGCCGACGAGGAAGTAAACGCTCGCAAGTTACCATTGAACATGTGGTTTTAGCCCTCATGCTTTTATTGTACATATCATGCATCTTGCGGGCAGAAAATGTCGCGTAAATGTGCAGTTACGCGCGAGCGCATCTCCTCCCCGACGAGGAAACAACAATACTGAATGGTGTGGTAATCATGCATACTTTCTAAAATTCACAGATTGTGCATCCCGCGGCAAGAAAGTTCCTCCTCGTCTTGTTGGTGTAAAGAAAGGTAAATTATAATATGAAACTTCACACGCCAGCAATAAAATGCAGCAATAAATATATATTTCCAATTGTTTGTATTTCTGTAATTTACAGGTTGTGCATCAGGAAGCAGTGGTTCCGGATGGCGTCACACTGGATGGCAACCGAGGAAAATCGACTTTACAGCAACCCCTGGACCACTGAATGCCGCTGCCCATTTGGAGTCTGAGGAGCCAGCTGATTTCCTGCAGCTGTTTCTCACGGATGAGCTTCTGCAGCACATCGCGGATGCCAGCAATCACTTCCCAGACAATTATTTTCACACAAACCCCAGTGGACAAACACAAGCTCGCCTATTTTCCACGGACCAGCAAAGCCAGACCACAACGAAAGTGTCGGGTCTGTTTGTGCAAAGGCAAACGGAGTGAAACAAGAATGTGGTGTGAACTATGTTGTGTGCCCTTGCATCAAGGCAACTGTTTTATTTTATATCACACAAAAAAAAAGTATGTATGACACTGATGTATTTCATTTTTGTACATAGTTCAACAGTTCAGTCGTTTAGTGTTATGTGCAAATAAATTTATTTTATCAAAAACATTTTTTGTGCTTTTTTTTGTTATTTTATAGAAGGCATGCATTATTTAGATGTTAGAGGTGTCATAAAAGCCATAAATAATAGTGTCAAAATTCAAATTATGGTCAAAATGCATCAGTTTACAAAAAGCTCATTTTCTCAGTTTTTTCCCCAGGGATTGGAGTTTTCATGAAATTTAGCTATTTTCAAATGCCGATTGCTCAAGAATGGAAAAAGATAGGAACAAACATTTTTTTCTGTTGAAAGAAGAGAGTCTCATCTTTCTTCGGGTGTGCTCCATGTCTATATAGCATTAGAATACTATATTCTGTGGGCCTTGCAATATTAGTCAAAACCCAGGAAAACGCTGGGATTGAGCGGGTTGCTCCAGTGAAAATGGCTGGTATTTAATGAGTTAAGACTGGTTAGGACATCCGGCTCGCAGTCCCAAGGTGCAGGGTTCGATCCCGGGACCCAGCTTTCCTGTGTGGAGGTTGCATTTGTGAGTGAGTTTGAGCGCAGATGGTTGTTCGTCTTTGCGTGCCCTGCGATTGGCTGGCAACCACTTCAGGGTGTGCCCCGCCTACTGTCCGTTGACAGCTGGGTAGGCTCCAGCACGCTATCCTTGTGAGAATAAGCGGATTGGATATTACATGTATGTGTTTATGCCCTAGGCCAGGCGAGGGCAAACTACGGCCCGGGGGCCACATGCGGCCCGTTAAGTTTTAATCCGGGCCGCCGAACTTGAAAAAAATTTAATGAATAAACCTTGTTAATGTTTTATTTTCTAAACACTGTGGTTTTCAAAGACAAATATTATTGTTGGAATGCTTTTATTCACTTTCATTTAAAATTAAATGTATTTTTTTTCTCAGATGAGGTGAGGTTTCCAAAACACTCCATCCATCTGCTCCTGGTCCGGCCCCTCTGTCATATTTTAGAACCCATTGTGGTCCTCCAATCAAAAAGTTTGCCCGCCCCTGCCCTAGGCTTTGTGTCTTTGCTTGGTTGACTGTGTAATGAGTGTATGAATGCATTTCTTTCTACCAGACACCTTGGACTTCCCATGGCAGATTAATAATCTATTTTATCTATCCATCAGGGTCACGAATGTCATTTGATGAGTAGAGAATTTAGAGTCTCCAATTAACCTAATATACATGGATTTGCGCATGGAAACCTGAGAAAAAGCCCTTAGTCCTACTTTTCCATCTGAACCACTTTATCCTCACGAGGGTCACAGCCGTGACATCCCAGCTGACTTCAGAAAGTAAGTGGGCGACGACTCATGATCTCTTGGTTGAATAATATTGTTAGGGGCTCAAAATGGCCCTCTACAATAAAATGGCAGAAGAATATTACATACTCTCTGGCAGAAGAATATTGCGTTTTTTTTGTTTTGTCCAATTAACTTAAATAAAACTTGGGAAAATTTAATGATTACATGTAAACCAGCTGGTCTTCCCCATACCAAGCCCTGGCTAAAACTGACTGAAAAATGCATGATGTGTGCCTTTTAAACTCCTCGGCCCATCCACTATGCCAGGGATGGGCAAACTTTTTGATTGGGAGGGGGGGGGCACAATGAGTCCTAAAATACATTTAATTTTAAACGAAAGTGAACAAAAGCATTACAACAATATATATGTCTTTGAAAAACCACAGTATTTAGAAAATAAACCATTAACAAGGCTTATTCATTTAATTTTTTTCAAGTTTGGGGGGCTGGATTGAAACGTTTAACGGGCCACAAGTGGCCCCCGGGCCGTAGTTTGCCCAAGTGCCCTAAGCCAATTGATTCTAAAAAATAACAGTTTTCTTCATCAAAACAACATTTTATGATCAACATAAATGTTAGTGAGTACATAAAGGTATACTCATTCGATCTATCATAACCCCATGCACTTAGACTGTACAAAAAAAAGAAAATTTTTATTTTAAAACCTAGTATTTCGCCATGACGTCACACGCTAGCGTCAAGTGCTTGGCGCTAAAAACCCGGAAGTAACAGCGGCGCTCGGTTTGAAAGTGGAGAGTTGTGCATGGTAGGCGAATTCGGGAGAAATGTTTGTTGAACACGAGGACTGTGGCGTAGAAGATGGTTTAACAGCGATCTAGTGCGCACCCAACCGTGATGGCTGACCAACGAAATAAATGCGGACCGACGGAGTGGACTGACAGGACGTGGAAAACAGGTGTGTGGCATGTGTGCGTGTGCACGAATGTGGGAGCGCGTTCACTATGGTGGCAGCGATCGCAAAGCAGCAGCACCACTCCTTGACAAAAGTATTGTACTTTCTCTGATGTTTTGGGTTTGCTCTGCTTTGGGGTTTGTAGTTCTGGCCACGCAAAAGTAACAAAGCAAGTTCTTGGATGTCTGCTTTTTTCTTGAACTGTTAATTGGTTAACATCGTGGCTCTTATTTTTATCTAATGTATGGAGTTTGGTGGCTATCTATATGCACAACTATATTAGTTGCACTTGAAATTGCATACAGAAAATTAGTATAAATAGGTTACGCTATAAAGTATAACAATATTAACAATCGTTATTGTTGTTACTGTTTATTTATTTTATTTTGCAATAACTGTGCTCCAAGCTTAGCTGTTGTGCCAGCTGCCAAGTAAAAATATGTAATCTCACTCAATAATAGGAATAAATACTTAACTAACATCTCAATTTTTCGGGTTGGGCTGTGGGGGAGGGGAGGGTGGCTGCCTGACATAAAGCAGACTGTCCTGCACATGCGCAGACCAGCCGAGTGTGTGAAGTGTGCGTAAGTGCAGTACCGGGACCGACCACTAGACAGCGATCCTGAGTAATTTTTCCGCACACACATTTCTAGCACACTCGTCTTGTTTTTGTGACCTTCCTGGGAAGCCCTGAAACTTTGACAGGACCTCCCCCTGAGCTTCTTATCACTGAATTCAATGCTCTTTTTTGTGGGGCCCAGATTTTTGGTCCCCACAAAAATTTTGGTCCCCTACAGTGGGTGTGCTGTCCGATGTTGGTCCCCAACATGTAGCTTATACAAACACACACACACACCCCTACTTGTTTTTGTGACATTGTTGGGCCACCTGAGCAAAACTCACATTGTGGGAACCACCCTTTCTAGTGGTTGTACAGCTCTGAAAAAAATCAGGCAGTGTCCAGGAATTTAGTTAAACACAAAAACCACTTCAAATTACCAATTAATGACCTGGAGGTCAAATGAGTGACTCAAGTGCATGTAATTCAGTCACTGTAGCCCAAAGATTCTCTGGGCCAGTGGATGAACCATTATTCGTCTTGGACAGCATTGAAGCAGGCCGTAGCCTGGTTTCTAAAGCTGAAAGACTTACTGACAGAGTAAAGGAAAATAGAAAGGAGTTAATCACATTAGGTGAAGAAGGCAAGATGAATTTATTCAAGAGAACTGTCAAAGGAAAGTATTTGACCTGCGACGACTTGGATAAAGCAGAAAGAGAACTTGTGAAATACTGTCAAAGGCGAAGTTTCAAAAAAGATTTAGCCATATTTGAAAAACAAAAAAGGGTGAAGAAAAGTAGCCCACTTTACAAGTTCAATATAGTACTTCAAGATGGTGTCATGAGGGTTGGTGGACAGTTGAGCCACGCAGCCATGCCTGAAACAGCAAAACAGCAAGCCATCTTGCCAAGGATTCACATAACACAAAGCTAGTCCTGAGATACATTCATGAGATTACAGCTCACGCTGGAAGGAACCACATGATGGCTAATCTGCATCAACAGTTTTGGATACCTCGAGCTGCTAGAGTCATCAGAAGAGTGCTACCTGACGATCCGCCTTTCAAGAGAATTGGCGTTGATTATTTTGGTCCATTCTAAGTAAGTAGGGTTAGAGGACAAGTAAAGAGATACGGCGTGATTTTTACATGTCTCGCTGTACGAGCCGTACATCTGGAAATTGCATCTTCACGTGACACAGATGCTTGTCTCAACGCAATCCGAAGATTTCTTGTCAGAAGAGGACAAGTGAGAGAGATGTATTCTGATAACGGAACCAACTTTAGATCAGCTGACAGTGAAATGAAGAAATCAATCAAAGAATGGAACACTAAGTAAATCGAGAAACACTTGCTGCAAAAAGGTATTCAGTGGCATAGCAATCCCCCAGCAGGTTCCCACCACGGAGGAAGCTGTGAGCGACTTATTTGGTCTGTGAGAAAAATCCTGAATGTCACTGTAAAAGAACAAATTTCGGGTGAAGAAAGTCAATATACCTTGCTTGGTGAGGCTGAAGCAGTTATAAACAGCAGGCCTATCACAAGGACATCTTCCGACCTCAACGACTTGGAAGCACTCACACCCAACACTCTGTTGTGGCTGAAGGTCAAACCTGAGTTACCTCCTGGAGTCTTCTGTAAAGACGACCAATACGCCCCAATACGTACCTCTGGGAATGAGCTGGTCAGCTCTTTAAAGAGTATTATGTAAGTTGAAATACATTAATCCATTTTTCTTTTTTGGACCATCTTTAACTGTGTAGTGTGTAATGTCTAAAATACAAAATGATCAGATTTTAGGGTGCAGTTGACGACTGTGGCACAGGTCCTCGCTCTACAAGTGCTAATAGTCTTCGGCAAAGAGAAAAATCTGCCATAAGGTACAGAAAACATTGGCATCAGAGTAAATGGATGCATGTTTTTGCAATGTGCGAGGAAACTGGCGAACTCAGAGAAAACTACGCAGGCTTGGGAGAACATGCAAACTCTACACAGGAAGGCCGGAGCCGGAATCGATCCCACAACCTCTGCATTGTGAGACCATCGTGCTCACAAGTCGCCCACCGTGGCGGCCGTCCATTATGAATGCCATCCCACCATCCATTATCTGTACGGCTTCTCCTCACAAGGGTTGCGGGGGGTGCTGGAGCCTATCCCAGCTATCTTGGGGCAGTAGGTGGGGTACACCCTAAACTGGTTGCCAGCCAATCGCAGGTCACACAAAGACAAACAACCATCCGCGCTCACACTCACACCAATTTAGGGTGTCCAAACAACCTGCCATGCATGTGTTTGGAATGTGGGAGGAAACCGGAGAACCCACGCAGGCGTGTGGGAAACATGCAAACTCCAAACAGGAAAGCCGGAATCAATCCCGCGACCTCTGCATTGTGAGACCATCGTGCTAACAAGTCGCCCACCATGCATCCCTGCTAAATAAATGATTAATTTTTACATTTTAGTATTTGTAAGCGATCTTGTGTTCATGACAGCATTTTCAACAGTGTGGGTGTTTGTATGAAAGCATTTCACTCGTGTATGGGCATGAGCATGTTTCAGTTGTATTTATGAATAACAATAATTTCACAATTGTGCCTGAGCGCCTTTCACTGGTGTGTATGAGAATGTTTCACCTATGTGTATGAGCGCATTTGACGAGTGTATGAGCAACAACTATTTCACTAGTGTGTATGAGAGCGTTTCACTCGTATGTATGATAGCGTTTCATAAGTATGCATGAGCAACAACAATTTCACTGGTGTGTAAGAGTGCATTTCAGAAGTGTGAAGCGATTCCTGACTTTTGTCCCCAACGGCACCTCATACTCCCCATCTCCCGCTCACTTCTCCTGACCCCATGAGCCATCCCCGTTGCTACTACATGGAGATTTGATGTGTTTTTTTGTTTTTTTTGTTATTAGCTTCTTCAACATCTCTTCTGATTCTCATCTCTTCTCTGGCGCTCGTCTCCGCCTGTCTGATTTGAAGTCGACCTCAGAATTTGCACTATTTTGACATGACTTCTGTGGTAATCACTACTGACATATTGTGTCATTTGCTCAATAATACATTAAAATTATAATAAATAATTAAAATGGGTCCGGTGCCGAGCTCTGGCTTCATATCTTTAAAAGTGGTCTTCTCAAATCTGTTACTAATGGCCTCTAAATCAGTTGTGGTAGAGAAGGGGCAAATTAGACCTTATGGCATCTTAATTTGGTCAAGTCTTGTACCCATTTTCAAGGCCAGCGACTATTGCTTTAGCTATATACAAGAAAAGGATTACTCTGAATATACACAACAACAAATCCCAGATGTCCAACCCAAATGTTGTTTCAAAATAATCCAGTTCAGATGATAAACAAATGTATTGGTATGTTGAGGTCATTATTTCAAATCAAAATATACACTTCTTTTTCAGACAATGGGGAGGATCGAAGAAGTGGAAAAGTTGCAGGAGTAACTTCAAAACAATGCAAAGAGACAGAATCTGGAAGAATGTCAAGTTTGTCCATGTTTATATTTCTGGAATTTAGTGGGCGTGCATCTCGAAATGTTTGGGGATGGTTCGGGCTGCCAGACAAGACTTTCACTGCGAGCGCTGGACCACTGGATGCTGCGGCAAACAGCGGACTTCTTGCAGCTATTTATTACCAACAAGCTACTCCTGCACATCAATGATGCGGATGGCACAGACTGCTTTGCAGACAATTATTTTGAGGCAAAACCAAGAGGTCTGTAAGCACTCTGAAAACAAAGTAAAATATTTGACACCCACGGCAAAAAAAGCCATGCTACAGCATAGGGCTGGGCGATAAACCGAAAATTTACCGTTACCGAAATTTATTACAATGACCGAAATCATTTTGCCCATGTCGGTAAATTCGATGAATAAAAAAAGAAAAGCCTTTTGTCTGCGGCAATGTTCATGCCCCTTTAAGACCGCTACAGCGCCTCTAGTCATGTGACTCCACCCGTCTGTCGCTCTCGTTGCTGGCGATTCAAATCCAGAAGCTTTCTCACCACCCACAACACAACCATGCTGTGCTGAAAGTTCAAAGTGAGAAGCAAGGTTCGACAAGTGACAACAGCCCATGAACGGAGGCGACACCATACGAGAGAACGTCTCAGAGGTGGACGCGATAGCTTAGCACATAGCTAAAGATAAAGCTCCTCTAGTTACGTGGCGCGCACAGGATTTAAACGCTTCATGAAAGCCGTATTTCCCGATATGGACTACATCGGGCCGGGAGCTTAGACATGTCAAGCATTTTGCATCTACATCCGACTTGTGGTCGGGTCGCAACATGGATCCCTGATTGAGCCTAACTGTGCATTACATAGATGACAAGTGGCGACTGCGCAGCAGAGTACTCAAGACGGCACATTTTCCCCGATAATACCCACTTGTTTATTTGGCTTGCATTGACATTTTCTTTCATTTTATTTAGCGTTTTTTTATTTGCCATTATTTACATCATGAGAGCATCTTGGCGCAATCTATTTGCAGAAAAAGATTTCGCAAGAGGTACCCTTTTTCTTTGTGACATTGTTCAAGTCATGCAAAGCAAGCTCAGGGTTCGCGGTTAACCGCTTCCCGATTGCCCGGGGCAAGTGAAATTTGGCCACGGGCAAGGTAAAATTATGGGCAACTTGCCCGACCGGGCAAGCATTTTTTAAAGCAGCCAAATATCTTTAATTTTGACGAAAACGGTGGTGTGATCTGTTTGTGTGCACTGTATGGTGATGGTTTAACCCAGACAACCCCTTATGTTTTGGTATGGTCCATTGGCCTTATCGGGGGCAATGGGCGGGCGCTACGGGGATCAGTTAGTTCAGTGAATGTCGAGTTAAAGTGGACGTCAATAAATCCCGCAGTATTGGAACTCGCTGTCGTAGCATCCTCATTTGAAGTTTGAAAAACACAACAAAAACCTACGATATTTTGGCCGAAAATTGGCGACGAGTTCGTTCAAATCCGAACATTTCGGATTCCTCTGACATGACTAAAATAGCTCGAATATTTTTAAGTAGACAATTCAGTTGTGAGTAAGGAAGGGAGTAATATTTGATTATTGGCTGTTAATTCATTAGCTCCATGATGTGACCTGACATAGTGTCAGTGACTGTGTTCTGTTTATGCTATGAAACTTATGGAGGCAGCACCACAGGCACTGGTCTTAAAGGAATACACAAATTTGCCACACTCATAATTTACTCATGTGATTCCTCAATTAATACGCTCTCCTGGACTTAAAATTGATCATCTGGATTGCTGTAATATCATTTTCCCAATTTAACATGCAGATTTGTTAATTATTAAAACTACAATTAACATTTTCAATAACTGCACAGGATGATACATTTGCTCTTGTGAGTAGGGTTTCATGGTTGACGATGAAAACAAGATTAATTTATGCTTATCAGATTATATGTTTATTTACATTTGTGGCGCACATTTTACAACCATAAACATTTTATTCTTAGAGAAAAAAAATTGTCACTTGCCCAAGTCGGGCAAGTAATTTGGCCACTCGGGCAAGGCAAATTTTAGTGGCACTTGCCCTATGGGCAAGCAGTTTTTAAAGTTAACCGCGAACCCTGCAAGCTATTTGGAATGTTCATACAAATGATTTTTGTACTTTTATTTTTCATTGAAAGTAAAGTGTACCAGTTGGTCAATAAAAAAAACAGTCAATATGCAATTCCTGCATTTATTTTGATTTTAGTCCACGTGGGAATTTATTGTGCATTTATCGTTATCGAGGTAAAATTGCTCGATTTCTCGCGATATTGATTTGAGGTCATATCGCCCAGCCCTTCTACAGCATGTATACAGTGTGAGACGTGTTGTGTTCACTTGCTCCAAGGCAATTGTTTTTAAGTGTATACCACATACCCAACGAATTGTGTAATTTGTATGGCGGGGTGTACACATGCGTTGCAAAAACACATGCACACACTGTCACTCACGCACTTCCGTATATAGTTTATTTCAGCACCTTTTGTCATGCTGTTTTTATTTTATAGAAGGAAAGCATTATTTTGATGTCTGAGCTGTCACAAAAGAAAAAATAGAACTGTTGAAGTCAAGTCAAGCTTGTGCTTGAAATGTTTGTTCTTAGTTTCTCAGTTTTTCGTGAGCAATGGGAATTCAGTTATATTCAAACGCTGTCAGGTAAAGGCTCCATATTTTTATAGCATTATAGCACACTATTCTGTGGGCGCTAGAATTGAAGGGTTTGCGTTAGTAAAAATAGGTGGGATTAAATGAGCTGAAGTGTATCTCTTGAGTGCTCCTTAAATATTTGCCTGTGTTGGTATATTTTATTTTGGTCGTGTCATGTTTATTCTTACGCTGAAAGAGACATGAGGTGTTCGAAAAAAATAAATGATTTTTTTTTCCCGGTCAAAACTACCAATGGTGTCTGTTTTTTTTCCCTCCGTGAAATGTACGAGTTATCACTTTGACGCGCATGATGTCACGTGGCTGGAGGACTGGAAACTTGCACGAACAACATTTACGTTGAAATGTAACAATGACACATATATCGACATCTAACAAACATGCATGGGCATCTAACATTGACACTTACATTGACGTCTATAACATAAACCATTACAATCACATCTAACAAACACGGACATCTAACAGACACATCGACATCCATCATAAACATTTACATAGACATCGACATCTAACCAACCTTTACATAGACATCTTACACACATCGACATCTAACAAACATTTACATAGACATCTAACATAAACACATCTAATATAGACACATAGATTGACATCTAACATCGACACATTGAGATCTAACATAGACATACATTGACATCTAACAAAGACTGTTACATCGACAACTAACATCGACACAAGGCTTTGTCAAATGACACGTCATGACGACATATACAGAGACACAAGGCACAACAGCATATTTTTGGTACAAATTGAACCCGATATGTTAGCTACCTCGTTCGACTTAAAGGGTTAGCGAACTTGTTATGGTGGTTGAGGCGTGGTGGCTACCCAGCTCGTGTAGTGTATATTAAACTTAAGTTAATAATTTATGACCAGTAAACACGGATGTTGTAACGCAAAACAATGTTCAAATGTTAGTTTTTTTTCAACACATTTCATGAGAAAAAGCTCTACTTGTCTGTGAGAAATGTATGTTGTAGACCCATTATATAACACAATATTACACAATTTTACATTGGAATTTCATTTAATAAAACATTGACAATTATCTTTACAAACACTGTGTATGATTCATCTTTTCATTTGTTGTTCAATGAGCAAAACAGTGGCGATCAAAACAGTGCAAATTAAATGACATTTTATAGGTATCTGGCTGCAATACAGTGAACCCTCGCTACTTCGCGGTTCACCTTTCGCGGGTTCAGTGCTTCGCGGGTCTAAAAAATATTCGGGGGCATTGTAGTTTCGCCGAGCGGCACGACGGGGCGCTGGAGTGGTTAGACGGCCGGCGTGCGCCGAAGAAGAACGTGGGCGAAGAGGAGAGTGGACAAAGAAGAGCACGTTCCCCCGGGCACGATTTGGGGCGACGTTTCGCGCGGTTCGGACCGTACCAGAGCTCCGGCCAGCGTGCGTGGCAGTTAAGCCGAAGAGGAACAACTTCCGCCCGGGCACTAGCGGGGTGACATTTCGCTCCGTTCGGGACCGTGCGAGAGCTCCGGAGGAGACCGGCCGGCGTGCGTGGTTGTTAAGCCGAAGAGGAACACCTTCCGCCCGGGCATGAGCGGAGCGCGAGGCTGTCAGTTATGAATGAATAAATGAATACATAAATGAAGAATGCCAGGGCACACCGGACGGCGTACCAGCAGGTAAAAGTCGAAGTAATTAAATAAATACAAAAAGAAGTAATTGAATAAATACAAAAATAATGGCTGGGGAATAAAAAAATGTTTTAATAATTTTTTTTTTTGTTATAACATGAATTTCACCCTCTCTCTCTCTACCCGTATATATATATATATATATATATATATATATATATATTATTTTATTTATTTATTTTTTTAAGCATTTTTGAAGGTGCGCCGCTACTTCGCACTTTTTTTTTTTAAGCATTTTTGAAGGTGCGCCGCTACTTCGCACTTTTTTTTTTTAAGCATTTTTGAAGGTGCGCCGCTACTTCGCGGATTTTCAGTTTTCGCGGGTGGTCTCGGTCCCCATTAACCGCGATAACCGAGGGTTCACTGTAGTAAGTTACATTCTAATTTACATTTACAGGTAATGGAAATGACTACTGGTAACCTCAATTTAACTGTATTTCAGTCAGAATGCCTCAAACATCATAAAAAAATAAAACGTTGAGTATTATTTCTCCTTCAAAATGTCAGAAGAAATACTCTATAATGGCCTGACGACATTAACATAGTTTATAGTATATAGCAGGGGTGGGAAAACTTTTTTATTGGCGGGCCACAATGGGTTCTAAAATTTGACAGAGGGGCTGGACCAGGAGCAGATGGATGGAGTGTTTTGGTAACCTCATCTCATCTGAGAAAAAAAAAACATTTAATTTTAAATGAAAGTGAACAAAAGCTTGTCTTTGAAAAACCACACTATTTTGAAAATAAAACATTAACAAGGTTTATTTTTTTTTTTTTCAAATTCGGCGGGCCGGATTAAAACGTTTAACGGGCCGCATGTGGCCCCCAGGCCGTAGTTTTCTCACGACGGTATATAGCATAGCGGCATAGGTTCCCTCGTCAACATCAAGTGAGTTACCCTCTTACCAAGACCAAAATACGGGGCTCCCCATCTCCCGGTCACTTCTCCAGACCCCAACAGTCACCCTCGTTGCGAGAACTTGAAGATTCGATGTTTATTTTTTTTCGCTTCTTCAACTTCGTGTCTGATTCTTTTCTCTTCTCTGGCTCCAGGATTCCGCTGTCAATCAGATGACGATTGAGGCGGGACTTCCGGTTCAAAGTCACCCTCAGAGTTTGCAACCATTTGAGATGGCTTCTGTGGTAATAACAACTGTCATAGGTGCAATTTGCTCTATAAAGCATTAAAAAAAAAAATAATAATAAATTACAAAAAATAGTCAAGTACAGCACTCGTCTCATAAACTAGGTAAGAATTTAGCGTTACTAACGTTGCTACACTATAAAGAGTGTTTTACTGACTAGCTAAACCCAGTTTTGGTTTAGCTGTTATAAAAGTTTGGTTTTTTAGTGCTGTAAATGCATTTTCAGCTCGCGCTGTACACATTTGCTATGAGAGGCATTATCTCATAAGGGAAATATTGGACAATCAAATTAATGACTGCCCAGGCATCAGGATGTCTTTTTACACTATATAAAGGTGGAAATTTACATTGGAAACGTTTAGTTTAGCTGTTAATGAAGTTTCGTTTTTTTTAGTGCTGAAAATTCATTGTCTGCTGGCGCTGTACACTTTTTCTAAGTGTTGCAATATCTCATGAAGGAAATACTGGACAATCAAATTAATGACTTTCCAGGCTTCAGGATGCCTTTCTACACTATATAAAGGTGGAAATTTACATTGGAAACGTTTGGTTTAGCTGTTATAAAAGTTTGGTTTTTTAGTGCTGTAAATGCATTTTCAGCTCGCGCTGTACACATTTGCTATGAGAGGCATTATCTCATAAGGGAAATATTGGACAATCAAATTAATGACTGCCCAGGCTTCAGGATGTCTTTTTACACTATATAAAGGTGGAAATTTACATTGGAAACGTTTGGTTTAGCTGTTATAAAAGTTTGGTTTTTTTAGTGCTGAAAATGCATTTTCAGCTCGCACTGTACACATTTGCTATGTGAGGCATTATCTCATAAGGGAAATACTGGACAATCAAATTAATGACTGCCCAGGCTTCAGGATGTCTTTTTACACTATATAAAGGTGGAATTTACATTGGAAACGTTTGGTTTAGCTGTTATAAAAGTTTGGTTTTTTGTGCTGAAAATGCATTTTCAGCTCGCACTGTACACATTTGCTATGTGAGGCATTATCTCATGAAGGAAATACTGGACAATCAAATTAATGACTTTCCAGGCTTCAGGATGCCTTTTTACACTATATAAAGGTGGAAATTTACATTGGAAACGTTTGGTTTAGCTGTTATAAAAGTTTGGTTTTTTAGTGCTGTAAATGCATTTTCAGCTCGCGCTGTACACATTTGCTATGAGAGGCATTATCTCAAAAGGGAAATATTGGACAATCAAATTAATGACTGCCCAGGCTTCAGGATGTCTTTTTACACTATATAAAGGTGGAATTTACATTGGAAACGTTTGGTTTAGCTGTTATAAAAGTTTGGTTTTTTAGTGCTGAAAATGCATTTTCAGCTCGCACTGTACACATTTGCTATGTGAGGCATTATCTCATGAAGGAAATACTGGACAATCAAATTAATGACTTTCCAGGCTTCAGGATGCCTTTTTACACTATATAAAGGTGGAAATTTACATTGGAAACGTTTGGTTTAGCTGTTATAAAAGTTTGGTTTTTTAGTGCTGTAAATGCATTTTCAGCTCGCGCTGTACACATTTGCTATGAGAGGCATTATCTCATAAAAGAAATATTGGACAATCGAATTAATGACTGCCCAGGCTTCAGGATGTCTTTTTACACTATATAAAGGTGGAAATTTACATTGGAAACGTTTGGTTTAGCTGTTATAAAAGTTTGGTTTTTTAGTGCTGAAAATGCATTTTCAGCTCGCACTGTACACATTTGCTATGTGAGGCATTATCTCATAAGGGAAATACTGGACAATCAAATTAATGACTTCCCAGGCTTTCAGGATGCCTTTTTACACTCTATAAATGTGGAAATTTACATTGGAAACGTTTGGTTTAGCTGTTAATGAAGTTTCGTTTTTTTAGTGCTGAAAATTCATTGTCTGCTGGCGCTGTACACCTTTTCTAAGTGTTGCAATATCTCATGAAGGAAATACTGGACAATCAAATTAATGACTTTCCATGCTTCAAGATGCCTTTCTACACTATATAAAGGTGGAAATTTACATTGGAAACGTTTGGTTTAGCTGTTATAAAAGTTTGGGTTTTTAGTCCTGTAAATGCATTTTCAGCTCGCGCTGTACACATTTGCTATGAGAGGCATTATCTCATAAGCGAAATATTGGACAATCAAATTAATGACTGCCCAGGCTTCAGGATGTCTTTTTACACTATATAAAGGTGGAAATTTACATTGGAAACGTTTAGTTTAGCTGTTATAAAAGTTTGTTTTTTTAGTGCTGTAAATGCATTTTCAGCTCGCGCTGTACACATTTGCTATGTGAGGCATTATCTCATAAGGGAAATACTGGACAATCAAATTAATGACTGCCCAGGCTTCAGGATGTCTTTTTACACTATATAAAGGTGGAAATTTACATTGGAAACGTTTGGTTTAGCTGTTATAAAAGTTTGGTTTTTTAGTGCTGTAAATGCATTTTCAGCTCGCGCTGTACACATTTGCTATGAGAGGCATTATCTCATAAGGGAAATATTGGACAATCAAATTAATGACTGCCCAGGCTTCAGGATGTCTTTTTACACTATATAAAGGTGGAAATTTACATTGGAAACGTTTAGTTTAGCTGTTAATGAAGTTTCGTTTTTTTAGTGCTGAAAATTCATTGTCTGCTGGCGCTGTACACTTTTTCTAAGTGTTGCAATATCTCATGAAGGAAATACTGGACAATCAAATTAATGACTTTCCAGGCTTCAGGATGCCTTTCTACACTATATAAAGGTAGAAATTTACATTGGAAACGTTTGGTTTAGCTGTTATAAAAGTTTGGTTTTTTAGTGCTGTAAATGCATTTTCAGCTCGCGCTGTACACATTTGCTATGAGAGGCATTATCTCATAAGGGAAATATTGGACAATCAAATTAATGACTGCCCAGGCTTCAGGATGTCTTTTTACACTATATAAAGGTGGAAATTTACATTGGAAACGTTTGGTTTAGCTGTTATAAAAGTTTGGTTTTTTAGTGCTGTAAATGCATTTTCAGCTCGCGCTGTACACATTTGCTATGAGAGGCATTATCTCATAAGGGAAATATTGGACAATCAAATTAATGGCTGCCCAGGCTTCAGGATGTCTTTTTACACTATATAAAGGTGGAAATTTACATTGGAAACGTTTAGTTTAGCTGTTAATGAAGTTTCGGTTTTTTAGTGCTGAAAATTCATTGTCTCCTGGCGCTGTACACTTTTTCTAAGTGTTGCAATATCTCATGAAGGAAATACTGGACAATCAAATTAATGACTTTCCAGGCTTCAGGATGCCTTTCTACACTATATAAAGGTGGAAATTTACATTGGAAACGTTTGGTTTAGCTGTTATAAAAGTTTGGTTTTTTAGTGCTGAAAATGCATTTTCAGCTCGCACTGTACACATTTGCTATGAGAGGCATTATCTCAAAAGGGAAATATTGGACAATCAAATTAATGACTGCCCAGGCTTCAGGATGTCTTTTTACACTATATAAAGGTGGAATTTACATTGGAAACGTTTGGTTTAGCTGTTATAAAAGTTTGGTTTTTTAGTGCTGAAAATGCATTTTCAGCTCGCACTGTACACATTTGCTATGTGAGGCATTATCTCATGAAGGAAATACTGGACAATCAAATTAATGACTTTCCAGGCTTCAGGATGCCTTTTTACACTATATAAAGGTGGAAATTTACATTGGAAACGTTTGGTTTAGCTGTTATAAAAGTTTGGTTTTTTAGTGCTGTAAATGCATTTTCAGCTCGCGCTGTAAACATTTGCAATGAGAGGCATTATCTCATAAAGGAAATATTGGACAATCGAATTAATGACTGCCCAGGCTTCAGGATGTCTTTTTACACTATATAAAGGTGGAAATTTACATTGGAAACGTTTGGTTTAGCTGTTATAAAAGTTTGGTTTTTTAGTGCTGAAAATGCATTTTCAGCTCGCACTGTACACATTTGCTATGTGAGGCATTATCTCATAAGGGAAATACTGGACAATCAAATTAATGACTTCCGGGGCTTTCAGGATGCCTTTTTACACTCTATAAATGTGGAAATTTACATTGGAAACGTTTGGTTTAGCTGTTAATGAAGTTTCGTTTTTTTAGTGCTGAAAATTCATTGTCTGCTGGCGCTGTACACCTTTTCTAAGTGTTGCAATATCTCATGAAGGAAATACTGGACAATCAAATTAATGACTTTCCAGGCTTCAAGATGCCTTTCTACACTATATAAAGGTGGAAATTTACATTGGAAACGTTTGGTTTAGCTGTTATAAAAGTTTGGGTTTTTAGTCCTGTAAATGCATTTTCAGCTCGCGCTGTACACATTTGCTATGAGAGGCATTATCTCATAAGCGAAATATTGGACAATCAAATTAATGACTGCCCAGGCTTCAGGATGTCTTTTTACACTATATAAAGGTGGAAATTTACATTGGAAACGTTTAGTTTAGCTGTTATAAAAGTTTGTTTTTTTAGTGCTGTAAATGCATTTTCAGCTCGCGCTGTACACATTTGCTATGTGAGGCATTATCTCATAAGGGAAATACTGGACAATCAAATTAATGACTGCCCAGGCTTCAGGATGTCTTTTTACACTATATAAAGGTGGAAATTTACATTGGAAACGTTTGGTTTAGCTGTTATAAAAGTTTGGTTTTTTAGTGCTGAAAATGCATTTTCAGCTCGCACTGTACACATTTGCTATGTGAGGCATTATCTCATAAGGGAAATACTGGACAATCAAATTAATGACTTCCCAGGCTTCAGGATGCCTTTTTACACTCTATAAATGTGGAAATTTACATTGGAAACGTTTGGTTTAGCTGTTAATGAAGTTTCGTTTTTTTTGTGCTGAAAATTCATTGTCTGCTGGCGCTGTACACTTTTTCTAAGTGTTGCAATATCTCATGAAGGAAATACTGGACAATCAAATTAATGACTTTCCAGGCTTCAGGATGCCTTTCTACACTATATAAAGGTGGAAATTTACATTGGAAACGTTTGGTTTAGCTGTTATAAAAGTTTGGTTTTTTAGTGCTGTAAATGCATTTTCAGCTCGCGCTGTACACATTTGCTATGAGAGGCATTATCTCATAAGGGAAATATTGGACAATCAAATTAATGACTGCCCAGGCTTCAGGATGTCTTTTTACACTATATAAAGGTGGAAATTTACATTGGAAACGTTTAGTTTAGCTGTTAATGAAGTTTCGTTTTTTTAGTGCTGAAAATTCATTGTCTGCTGGCGCTGTACACTTTTTCTAAGTGTTGCAATATCTCATGAAGGAAATACTGGACAATCAAATTAATGACTTTCCAGGCTTCAGGATGCCTTTCTACACTATATAAAGGTGGAAATGTACATTGGAAACGTTTGGTTTAGCTGTTATAAAAGTTTGTTTTTTTAGTGCTGTAAATGCATTTTCAGCTCGCGCTGTACACATTTGCTATGAGAGGCATTATCTCATAAGGGAAATATTGGACAATCAAATTAATGACTGCCCAGGCTCCAGGATGTCTTTTTACACTATATAAAGGTGGAAATTTACATTGGAAACGTTTGGTTTAGTTGTTATAAAAGTTTGGTTTTTTTCGTGCTGAAAATGCATTTTCAGCTCGCACTGTACACATTTGCTATGTGAGGCATTATCTCATAAGGGAAATACTGGACAATCAAATTAATGACTGCCCAGGCTTCAGGATGTCTTTTTACGCTATATAAAGGTGGAAATTTACATTGGAAACGTTTGGTTTAGCTGTTATAAAAGTTTGGTTTTTTAGTGCTGAAAATGCATTTTCAGCTCGCACTGTACACATTTGCTATGTGAGGCATTATCTCATAAGGGAAATACTGGACAATCAAATTAATGACTTCCCAGGCTTCAGGATGCCTTTTTACACTCTATAAATGTGGAAATTTACATTGGAAACGTTTGGTTTAGCTGTTAATGAAGTTTCGTTTTTTTAGTGCTGAAAATTCATTGTCTGCTGGCGCTGTACACTTTTTCTAAGTGTTGCAATATCTCATGAAGGAAATACTGGACAATCAAATTAATGACTTTCCAGGCTTCAGGATGCCTTTCTACACTATATAAAGGTGGAAATTTACATTGGAAACGTTTGGTTTAGCTGTTATAAAAGTTTGTTTTTTTAGTGCTGTAAATGCATTTTCAGCTCGCGCTGTACACATTTGCTATGAGAGGCATTATCTCATAAGGGAAATATTGGACAATCAAATTAATGGCTGCCCAGGCTTCAGGATGTCTTTTTACACTATATAAAGGTGGAAATTTACATTGGAAACGTTTAGTTTAGCTGTTATAAAAGTTTGTTTTTTTAGTGCTGTAAATGCATTTTCAGCTCGCGCTGTACACATTTGCTATGTGAGGCATTATCTCATAAGGGAAATACTGGACAATCAAATTAATGACTGCCCAGGCTTCAGGATGTCTTTTTACACTATATAAAGGTGGAAATTTACATTGGAAACGTTTGGTTTAGCTGTTATAAAAGTTTGGTTTTTTAGTGCTGTAAATGCATTTTCAGCTCGCGCTGTACACATTTGCTATGAGAGGCATTATCTCATAAGGGAAATATTGGACAATCAAATTAATGGCTGCCCAGGCTTCAGGATGTCTTTTTACACTATATAAAGGTGGAAATTTACATTGGAAACGTTTAGTTTAGCTGTTAATGAAGTTTCGGTTTTTTAGTGCTGAAAATTCATTGTCTCCTGGCGCTGTACACTTTTTCTAAGTGTTGCAATATCTTATGAAGGAAATACTGGACAATCAAATTAATGACTTTCCAGGCTTCAGGATGCCTTTCTACACTATATAAAGGTGGAAATTTACATTGGAAACGTTTGGTTTAGCTGTTATAAAAGTTTGGTTTTTTAGTGCTGTAAATGCATTTTCAGCTCGCGCTGTACACATTTGCTATGAGAGGCATTATCTCATAAGGGAAATATTGGACAATCAAATTAATGACTGCCCAGGCTTCAGGATGTCTTTTTACACTATATAAAGGTGGAATTTACGTTGGAAACGTTTGGTTTAGCTGTTATAAAAGTTTGGTTTTTTAGTGCTGAAAATGCATTTTCAGCTCGCACTGTACACATTTGCTATGTGAGGCATTATCTCATGAAGGAAATACTGGACAATCAAATTAATGACTTTCCAGGCTTCAGGATGCCTTTTTACACTATATAAAGGTGAAAATTTACATTGGAAACGTTTGGTTTAGCTGTTATAAAAGTTTGGTTTTTTAGTGCTGTTAATGCATTTTCAGCTCGCGCTGTACACATTTGCTATGAGAGGCATTATCTCATAAAGGAAATATTGGACAATCGAATTAATGACTGCCCAGGCTTCAGGATGTCTTTTTACACTATATAAAGGTGGAAATTTACATTGGAAACGTTTGGTTTAGCTGTTATAAAAGTTTGGTTTTTTAGTGCTGAAAATGCATTTTCAGCTCGCACTGTACACATTTGCTATGTGAGGCATTATCTCATAAGGGAAATACTGGACAATCAAATTAATGACTTCCCAGGCTTCAGGATGCCTTTTTACACTCTATAAATGTGGAAATTTACATTGGAAACGTTTGGTTTAGCTGTTAATGAAGTTTCGTTTTTTAGTGCTGAAAATTCATTGTCTGCTGGCGCTGTACACCTTTTCTAAGTGTTGCAATATCTCATGAAGGAAATACTGGACAATCAAATTAATGACTTTCCAGGCTTCAAGATGCCGTTCTACACTATATAAAGGTGGAAATTTACATTGGAAACGTTTGGTTTAGCTGTTATAAAAGTTTGGGTTTTTAGTCCCGTAAATGCATTTTCAGCTCGCGCTGTACACATTTGCTATGAGAGGCATTATCTCATAAGGGAAATATTGGACAATCAAATTAATGACTGCCCAGGCTTCAGGATGTCTTTTTACACTATATAAAGGTGGAAATTTACATTGGAAACGTTTAGTTTAGCTGTTATAAAAGTTTGTTTTTTTAGTGCTGTAAATGCATTTTCAGCTCGCGCTGTACACATTTGCTATGTGAGGCATTATCTCATAAGGGAAATACTGGACAATCAAATTAATGACTGCCCAGGCTTCAGGATGTCTTTTTACACTATATAAAGGTGGAAATTTACATTGGAAACGTTTGGTTTAGCTGTTATAAAAGTTTGGTTTTTTAGTGCTGAAAATGCATTTTCAGCTCGCACTGTACACATTTGCTATGTGAGGCATTATCTCATAAGGGAAATACTGGACAATCAAATTAATGACTTCCCAGGCTTCGGGATGCCTTTTTACACTCTATAAATGTGGAAATTTACATTGGAAACGTTTGGTTTAGCTGTTAATGAAGTTTCGTTTTTTTAGTGCTGAAAATTCATTGTCTGCTGGCGCTGTACACTTTTTCTAAGTGTTGCAATATCTCATGAAGGAAATACTGGACAATCAAATTAATGACTTTCCAGGCTTCAGGATGCCTTTCTACACTATATAAAGGTGGAAATTTACATTGGAAACGTTTGGTTTAGCTGTTATAAAAGTTTGGTTTTTTAGTGCTGTAAATGCATTTTCAGCTCGCGCTGTACACATTTGCTATGAGAGGCATTATCTCATAAGGGAAATATTGGACAATCAAATTAATGACTGCCCAGGCTTCAGGATGTCTTTTTACACTATATAAAGATGGAAATTTACATTGGAAACGTTTAGTTTAGCTGTTAATGAAGTTTCGTTTTTTTAGTGCTGAAAATTCATTGTCTGCTGGCGCTGTACACTTTTTCTAAGTGTTGCAATATCTCATGAAGGAAATACTGGACAATCAAATTAATGACTTTCCAGGCTTCAGGATGCCTTTCTACACTATATAAAGGTAGAAATTTACATTGGAAACGTTTGGTTTAGCTGTTATAAAAGTTTGGTTTTTTAGTGCTGTAAATGCATTTTCAGCTCGCGCTGTACACATTTGCTATGAGAGGCATTATCTCATAAGGGAAATTTTGGACAATCAAATTAATGACTGCCCAGGCTTCAGGATGTCTTTTTACACTATATAAAGGTGGAAATTTACATTGGAAACGTTTGGTTTCGCTGTTATAAAAGTTTGGTTTTTTAGTGCTGAAAATGCATTTTCAGCTCGCACTGTACACATTTGCTATGTGAGGCATTATCTCATAAGGGAAATACTGGACAATCAAATTAATGACTTCCCAGGCTTCGGGATGCCTTTTTACACTCTATAAATGTGGAAATTTACATTGGAAACGTTTGGTTTAGCTGTTAATGAAGTTTCGTTTTTTTAGTGCTGAAAATGCATTTTCAGCTCGCACTGTACACATTTGCTATGTGAGGCATTATCTCATAAGGGAAATACTGGACAATCAAATTAATGACTTCCCAGGCTTCAGGATGCCTTTTTACACTATATAAAGGTGGAAATTTACATTGGAAAGTTTGGTTTAGCTGTTATAAAAGTTTGGTTTTTTAGTGCTGTAAATGCATTTTCAGCTCGCGCTGTATACATTTGCCTATGAGAGGCATTATCTCATAAAGGAAATATTGGACAATCGAATTAATGACTGCCCAGGCTTCAGGATGTCTTTTTACACTATATAAAGGTGGAAATTTACATTGGAAACGTTTGGTTTAGCTGTTATAAAAGTTTGGTTTTTTAGTGCTGAAAATGCATTTTCAGCTCGCACTGTACACATTTGCTATGTGAGGCATTATCTCATAAGGGAAATACTGGACAATCAAATTAATGACTTCCCAGGCTTCAGGATGCCTTTTTACACTCTATAAATGTGGAAATTTACATTGGAAACGTTTGGTTTAGCTGTTAATGAAGTTTCGTTTTTTTAGTGCTGAAAATTCATTGTCTGCTGGCGCTGTACACTTTTTCTAAGTGTTGCAATATCTCATGAAGGAAATACTGGACAATCAAATTAATGACTTTCCAGGCTTCAGGGTGCCTTTCTACACTATATAAAGGTGGAAATTTACATTGGAAACGTTTGGTTTAGCTGTTATAAAAGTTTGGTTTTTTTAGTGCTGTAAATGCATTTTCAGCTCGCGCTGTACACATTTGCTATGAGAGGCATTATCTCATAAGGGAAATATTGGACAATCAAATTAATGACTGCCCAGGCTTCAGGATGTCTTTTTACACTATATAAAGGTGGAAATTTACATTGGAAACGTTTGGTTTAGCTGTTATAAAAGTTTGGTTTTTTAGTGCTGTAAATGCATTTTCAGCTCGCGCTGTACACATTTGCTATGAGAGGCATTATCTCATAAGGGAAATATTGGACAATCAAATAAATGGCTGCCCAGGCTTCAGGATGTCTTTTTACTCTATATAAAGGTGGAAATTTACATTGGAAACGTTTAGTTTAGCTGTTAATGAAGTTTCGTTTTTTTAGTGCTGAAAATTCATTGTCTGCTGGCGCTGTACACTTTTTCTAAGTGTTGCAATATCTCATGAAGGAAATACTGGACAATCAAATCAATGACTTTCCAGGCTTCAGGATGCCTTTCTACACTATATAAAGGTGGAAATTTACATTGGAAACGTTTGGTTTAGCTGTTATAAAAGTTTGGTTTTTTAGTGCTGTAAATGCATTTTCAGCTCGAACTGTACACATTTGCTATGTGAGGCATTATCTCATAAGGGAAATACTGGACAATCAAATTAATGACTTCCCAGGCTTCAGGATGCCTTTTTACACTCTATAAATGTGGAAATTTACATTGGAAACGTTTGGTTTAGCTGTTAATGAAGTTTCGTTTTTTTAGTGCTGAAAATTCATTGTCTGCTGGCGCTGTACACCTTTTCTAAGTGTTGCAATATCTCATGAAGGAAATACTGGACAATCAAATTAATGACTTTCCAGGCTTCAGGATGCCTTTCTACACTATATAAAGGTGGAAATTTACATTGGAAACGTTTGGTTTAGCTGTTAATGAAGTTTCGATTTTTTAGTGCTGAAAATTCATTGTCTGCTGGCGCTGTACACCTTTTCTAAGTGTTGCAATATCTCATGAAGGAAATACTGGACAATCAAATTAATGACTTTCCAGGCTTCAGGATGCCTTTCTACACTATATAAAGGTGGAAATTTACATTGGAAACGTTTGGTTTAGCTGTTATAAAAGTTTGGATTTTTAGTGCTGTAAATGCATTTTCAGCTCGCGCTGTACACATTTGCTATGAGAGGCATTATCTCATAAGGGAAATATTGGACAATCAAATTAATGACTGCCCAGGCTTCAGGATGTCTTTTTACACTATATAAAGGTGGAAATTTACATTGGAAACGTTTAGTTTAGCTGTTATAAAAGTTTGTTTTTTTAGTGCTGTAAATGCATTTTCAGCTCGCGCTGTACACATTTGCTATGTGAGGCATTATCTCATAAGGGAAATACTGGACAATCAAATTAATGACTGCCCAGGCTTCAGGATGTCTTTTTACACTATATAAAGGTGGAAATTTACATTGGAAACGTTTGGTTTAGCTGTTATAAAAGTTTGGTTTTTTAGTGCTGAAAATGCATTTTCAGCTCGCACTGTACACATTTGCTATGTGAGGCATTATCTCATAAGGGAAATACTGGACAATCAAATTAATGACTTCCCAGGCTTCAGGATGCCTTTTTACACTCTATAAATGTGGAAATTTACATTGGAAACGTTTGGTTTAGCTGTTAATGAAGTTTCGTTTTTTTAGTGCTGAAAATTCATTGTCTGCTGGCGCTGTACACTTTTTCTAAGTGTTGCAATATCTCATGAAGGAAATACTGGACAATCAAATTAATGACTTTCCAGGCTTCAGGATGCCTTTCTACACTATATAAAGGTGGAAATTTACATTGGAAACGTTTAGTTTAGCTGTTATAAAAGTTTGGTTTTTTAGTGCTGTAAATGCATTTTCAGCTCGCGCTGTACACATTTGCTATGAGAGGCATTATCTCATAAGGGAAATATTGGACAATCAAATTAATGACTGCCCAGGCTTCAGGATGTCTTTTTACACTATATAAAGGTGGAAATTTACATTGGAAACGTTTAGTTTAGCTGTTAATGAAGTTTCGTTTTTTTAGTGCTGGAAATTCATTGTCTGCTGGCGCTGTACACTTTTTCTAAGTGTTGCAATATCTCATGAAGGAAATACTGGACAATCAAATTAATGACTTTCCAGGCTTCAGGATGCCTTTCTACACTATATAAAGGTGGAAATTTACATTGGAAACGTTTGGTTTAGCTGTTATAAAAGTTTGTTTTTTTAGTGCTGTAAATGCATTTTCAGCTCGCGCTGTACACATTTGCTATGAGAGGCATTATCTCATAAGGGAAATATTGGACAATCAAATTAATGACTGCCCAGGCTTCAGGATGTCTTTTTACACTATATAAAGGTGGAAATTTACATTGGAAACGTTTAGTTTAGCTGTTAATGAAGTTTCGGTTTTTTAGTGCTGAAAATTCATTGTCTGCTGGCGCTGTACACTTTTTCTAAGTGTTGCAATATCTCATGAAGGAAATACTGGACAATCAAATTAATCACTTTCCAGGCTTCAGGATGCCTTTCTACACTATATAAAGGTGGAAATTTACATTGGAAACGTTTGGTTTAGCTGTTATAAAAGTTTGGTTTTTTAGTGCTGTAAATGCATTTTCAGCTCGCGCTGTACACATTTGCTATGTGAGGCATTATCTCATAAGGGAAATACTGGACAATCAAATTAATGACTTCCCAGGCTTCAGGATGCCTTTTTACACTCTATAAATGTGGAAATTTACATTGGAAACGTTTGGTTTAGCTGTTAATGAAGTTTCGTTTTTTTAGGGCTGAAAATTCATTGTCTGCTGGCGCTGTACACTTTTTCTAAGTGTTGCAATATCTCATGAAGGAAATACTGGACAATCAAATTAATGTCTTTCCAGGCTTCAGGATGCCTTTCTACACTATATAAAGGTGGAAATTTACATTGGAAACGTTTAGTTTAGCTGTTATAAAAGTTTGTTTTTTTAGTGCTGTAAATGCATTTTCAGCTCGCGCTGTACACATTTGCTATGTGAGGCATTATCTCATAAGGGAAATACTGGACAATCAAATTAATGACTGCCCAGGCTTCAGGATGTCTTTTTACACTATATAAAGGTGGAAATTTACATTGGAAACGTTTGGTTTAGCTGTTATAAAAGTTTGGTTTTTTAGTGCTGAAAATGCATTTTCAGCTCGCACTGTACACATTTGCTATGTGAGGCATTATCTCATAAGGGAAATACTGGACAATCAAATTAATGACTTCCCAGGCTTCAGGATGCCTTTTTACACTCTATAAATGTGGAAATTTACATTGGAAACGTTTGGTTTAGCTGTTAATGAAGTTTCGTTTTTTTTGTGCTGAAAATTCATTGTCTGCTGGCGCTGTACACTTTTTCTAAGTGTTGCAATATCTCATGAAGGAAATACTGGACAATCAAATTAACGACTTTCCAGGCTTCAGGATGCCTTTCTACACTATATAAAGGTGGAAATTTACATTGGAAACGTTTGGTTTAGCTGTTATAAAAGTTTGTTTTTTTAGTGCTGTAAATGCATTTTCAGCTCGCGCTGTACACATTTGCTATGAGAGGCATTATCTCATAAGGGAAATATTGGACAATCAAATTAATGGCTGCCCAGGCTTCAGGATGTCTTTTTACACTATATAAAGGTGGAAATTTACATTGGAAACGTTTAGTTTAGCTGTTATAAAAGTTTGTTTTTTTAGTGCTGTAAATGCATTTTCAGCTCGCGCTGTACACATTTGCTATGTGAGGCATTATCTCATAAGGGAAATACTGGACAATCAAATTAATGACTGCCCAGGCTTCAGGATGTCTTTTTACACTATATAAAGGTGGAAATTTACATTGGAAACGTTTGGTTTAGCTGTTATAAAAGTTTGGTTTTTTAGTGCTGTAAATGCATTTTCAGCTCGCGCTGTACACATTTGCTATGAGAGGCATTATCTCATAAGGGAAATATTGGACAATCAAATTAATGGCTGCCCAGGCTTCAGGATGTCTTTTTACACTATATAAAGGTGGAAATTTACATTGGAAACGTTTAGTTTAGCTGTTAATGAAGTTTCGTTTTTTTAGTGCTGGAAATTCATTGTCTGCTGGCGCTGTACACTTTTTCTAAGTGTTGCAATATCTCATGAAGGAAATACTGGACAATCAAATTAATGACTTTCCAGGCTTCAGGATGCCTTTCTACACTATATAAAGGTGGAAATTTACATTGGAAACGTTTGGTTTAGCTGTTATAAAAGTTTGGTTTTTTAGTGCTGTAAATGCATTTTCAGCTCGCGCTGTACACATTTGCTATGAGAGGCATTATCTCATAAGGGAAATATTGGACAATCAAATTAATGACTGCCCAGGCTTCAGGATGTCTTTTTACACTATATAAAGGTGGAAATTTACATTGGAAACGTTTAGTTTAGCTGTTAATGAAGTTTCGTTTTTTTAGTGCTGGAAATTCATTGTCTGCTGGCGCTGTACACTTTTTCTAAGTGTTGCAATATCTCATGAAGGAAATACTGGACAATCAAATTAATGACTTTCCAGGCTTCAGGATGCCTTTCTACACTATATAAAGGTGGAAATTTACATTGGAAACGTTTGGTTTAGCTGTTATAAAAGTTTGGTTTTTTTAGTGCTGTAAATGCATTTTCAGCTCGCGCTGTACACATTTGCTATGAGAGGCATTATCTCATAAGGGAAATATTGGACAATCAAATTAATGACTGCCCAGGCTTCAGGATGTCTTTTTACACTATATAAAGGTGGAAATTTACATTGGAAACGTTTAGTTTAGCTGTTAATGAAGTTTCGGTTTTTTAGTGCTGAAAATTCATTGTCTGCTGGCGCTGTACACTTTTTCTAAGTGTTGCAATATCTCATGAAGGAAATACTGGACAATCAAATTAATCACTTTCCAGGCTTCAGGATGCCTTTCTACACTATAAAGGTGGAAATTTACATTGGAAACGTTTGGTTTAGCTGTTATAAAAGTTTGGTTTTTTAGTGCTGTAAATGCATTTTCAGCTCGCGCTGTACACATTTGCTATGTGAGGCATTATCTCATAAGGGAAATACTGGACAATCAAATTAATGACTTCCCAGGCTTCAGGATGCCTTTTTACACTCTATAAATGTGGAAATTTACATTGGAAACGTTTGGTTTAGCTGTTAATGAAGTTTCGTTTTTTTAGTGCTGAAAATTCATTGTCTGCTGGCGCTGTACACTTTTTCTAAGTGTTGCAATATCTCATGAAGGAAATACTGGACAATCAAATTAATGACTTTCCAGGCTTCAGGATGCCTTTCTACACTATATAAAGGTGGAAATTTACATTGGAAACGTTTAGTTTAGCTGTTATAAAAGTTTGTTTTTTTAGTGCTGTAAATGCATTTTCAGCTCGCGCTGTACACATTTGCTATGTGAGGCATTATCTCATAAGGGAAATACTGGACAATCAAATTAATGACTGCCCAGGCTTCAGGATGTCTTTTTACACTATATAAAGGTGGAAATTTACATTGGAAACGTTTGGTTTAGCTGTTATAAAAGTTTGGTTTTTTAGTGCTGAAAATGCATTTTCAGCTCGCACTGTACACATTTGCTATGTGAGGCATTATCTCATAAGGGAAATACTGGACAATCAAATTAATGACTTCCCAGGCTTCAGGATGCCTTTTTACACTCTATAAATGTGGAAATTTACATTGGAAACGTTTGGTTTAGCTGTTAATGAAGTTTCGTTTTTTTTGTGCTGAAAATTCATTGTCTGCTGGCGCTGTACACTTTTTCTAAGTGTTGCAATATCTCATGAAGGAAATACTGGACAATCAAATTAATGACTTTCCAGGCTTCAGGATGCCTTTCTACACTATATAAAGGTGGAAATTTACATTGGAAACGTTTGGTTTAGCTGTTATAAAAGTTTGGTTTTTTAGTGCTGTAAATGCATTTTCAGCTCGCGCTGTACACATTTGCTATGAGAGGCATTATCTCATAAGGGAAATATTGGACAATCAAATTAATGACTGCCCAGGCTTCAGGATGTCTTTTTACACTATATAAAGGTGGAAATTTACATTGGAAACGTTTAGTTTAGCTGTTAATGAAGTTTCGTTTTTTTAGTGCTGAAAATTCATTGTCTGCTGGCGCTGTACACTTTTTCTAAGTGTTGCAATATCTCATGAAGGAAATACTGGACAATCAAATTAATGACTTTCCAGGCTTCAGGATGCCTTTCTACACTATATAAAGGTGGAAATGTACATTGGAAACGTTTGGTTTAGCTGTTATAAAAGTTTGTTTTTTTAGTGCTGTAAATGCATTTTCAGCTCGCGCTGTACACATTTGCTATGAGAGGCATTATCTCATAAGGGAAATATTGGACAATCAAATTAATGACTGCCCAGGCTTCAGGATGTCTTTTTACACTATATAAAGGTGGAAATTTACATTGGAAACGTTTAGTTTAGCTGTTATAAAAGTTTGTTTTTTTAGTGCTGTAAATGCATTTTCAGCTCGCGCTGTACACATTTGCTATGTGAGGCATTATCTCATAAGGGAAATACTGGACAATCAAATTAATGACTGCCCAGGCTTCAGGATGTCTTTTTACACTATATAAAGGTGGAAATTTACATTGGAAACGTTTGGTTTAGCTGTTATAAAAGTTTGGTTTTTTAGTGCTGAAAATGCATTTTCAGCTCGCACTGTACACATTTGCTATGTGAGGCATTATCTCATAAGGGAAATACTGGACAATCAAATGAATGACTTCCCAGGCTTCAGGATGCCTTTTTACACTCTATAAATGTGGAAATTTACATTGGAAACGTTTGGTTTAGCTGTTAATGAAGTTTCGTTTTTTTAGTGCTGAAAATTCATTGTCTGCTGGCGCTGTACACTTTTTCTAAGTGTTGCAATATCTCATGAAGGAAATACTGGACAATCAAATTAATGACTTTCCAGGCTTCAGGATGCCTTTCTACACTATATAAAGGTGGAAATTTACATTGGAAACGTTTAGTTTAGCTGTTATAAAAGTTTGGTTTTTTAGTGCTGTAAATGCATTTTCAGCTCGCGCTGTACACATTTGCTATGAGAGGCATTATCTCATAAGGGAAATATTGGACAATCAAATTAATGACTGCCCAGGCTTCAGGATGTCTTTTTACACTATATAAAGGTGGAAATTTACATTGGAAACGTTTAGTTTAGCTGTTAATGAAGTTTCGTTTTTTTAGTGCTGGAAATTCATTGTCTGCTGGCGCTGTACACTTTTTCTAAGTGTTGCAATATCTCATGAAGGAAATACTGGACAATCAAATTAATGACTTTCCAGGCTTCAGGATGCCTTTCTACACTATATAAAGGTGGAAATTTACATTGGAAACGTTTGGTTTAGCTGTTATAAAAGTTTGTTTTTTTAGTGCTGTAAATGCATTTTCAGCTCGCGCTGTACACATTTGCTATGAGAGGCATTATCTCATAAGGGAAATATTGGACAATCAAATTAATGACTGCCCAGGCTTCAGGATGTCTTTTTACACTATATAAAGGTGGAAATTTACATTGGAAACGTTTAGTTTAGCTGTTAATGAAGTTTCGGTTTTTTAGTGCTGAAAATTCATTGTCTGCTGGCGCTGTACACTTTTTCTAAGTGTTGCAATATCTCATGAAGGAAATACTGGACAATCAAATTAATCACTTTCCAGGCTTCAGGATGCCTTTCTACACTATATAAAGGTGGAAATTTACATTGGAAACGTTTGGTTTAGCTGTTATAAAAGTTTGGTTTTTTAGTGCTGTAAATGCATTTTCAGCTCGCGCTGTACACATTTGCTATGTGAGGCATTATCTCATAAGGGAAATACTGGACAATCAAATTAATGACTTCCCAGGCTTCAGGATGCCTTTTTACACTCTATAAATGTGGAAATTTACATTGGAAACGTTTGGTTTAGCTGTTAATGAAGTTTCGTTTTTTTAGGGCTGAAAATTCATTGTCTGCTGGCGCTGTACACTTTTTCTAAGTGTTGCAATATCTCATGAAGGAAATACTGGACAATCAAATTAATGACTTTCCAGGCTTCAGGATGCCTTTCTACACTATATAAAGGTGGAAATTTACATTGGAAACGTTTAGTTTAGCTGTTATAAAAGTTTGTTTTTTTAGTGCTGTAAATGCATTTTCAGCTCGCGCTGTACACATTTGCTATGTGAGGCATTATCTCATAAGGGAAATACTGGACAATCAAATTAATGACTGCCCAGGCTTCAGGATGTCTTTTTACACTATATAAAGGTGGAAATTTACATTGGAAACGTTTGGTTTAGCTGTTATAAAAGTTTGGTTTTTTAGTGCTGAAAATGCATTTTCAGCTCGCACTGTACACATTTGCTATGTGAGGCATTATCTCATAAGGGAAATACTGGACAATCAAATTAATGACTTCCCAGGCTTCAGGATGCCTTTTTACACTCTATAAATGTGGAAATTTACATTGGAAACGTTTGGTTTAGCTGTTAATGAAGTTTCGTTTTTTTTGTGCTGAAAATTCATTGTCTGCTGGCGCTGTACACTTTTTCTAAGTGTTGCAATATCTCATGAAGGAAATACTGGACAATCAAATTAACGACTTTCCAGGCTTCAGGATGCCTTTCTACACTATATAAAGGTGGAAATTTACATTGGAAACGTTTGGTTTAGCTGTTATAAAAGTTTGGTTTTTTAGTGCTGTAAATGCATTTTCAGCTCGCGCTGTACACATTTGCTATGAGAGGCATTATCTCATAAGGGAAATATTGGACAATCAAATTAATGACTGCCCAGGCTTCAGGATGTCTTTTTACACTATATAAAGGTGGAAATTTACATTGGAAACGTTTAGTTTAGCTGTTAATGAAGTTTCGTTTTTTTAGTGCTGAAAATTCATTGTCTGCTGGCGCTGTACACTTTTTCTAAGTGTTGCAATATCTCATGAAGGAAATACTGGACAATCAAATTAATGACTTTCCAGGCTTCAGGATGCCTTTCTACACTATATAAAGGTGGAAATGTACATTGGAAACGTTTGGTTTAGCTGTTATAAAAGTTTGTTTTTTTAGTGCTGTAAATGCATTTTCAGCTCGCGCTGTACACATTTGCTATGAGAGGCATTATCTCATAAGGGAAATATTGGACAATCAAATTAATTACTGCCCAGGCTCCAGGATGTCTTTTTACACTATATAAAGGTGGAAATTTACATTGGAAACGTTTGGTTTAGTTGTTATAAAAGTTTGGTTTTTTTCGTGCTGAAAATGCATTTTCAGCTCGCACTGTACACATTTGCTATGTGAGGCATTATCTCATAAGGGAAATACTGGACAATCAAATTAATGACTGCCCAGGCTTCAGGATGTCTTTTTACACTATATAAAGGTGGAAATTTACATTGGAAACGTTTGGTTTAGCTGTTATAAAAGTTTGGTTTTTTAGTGCTGAAAATGCATTTTCAGCTCGCACTGTACACATTTGCTATGTGAGGCATTATCTCATAAGGGAAATACTGGACAATCAAATTAATGACTTCCCAGGCTTCAGGATGCCTTTTTACACTCTATAAATGTGGAAATTTACATTGGAAACGTTTGGTTTAGCTGTTAATGAAGTTTCGTTTTTTTAGTGCTGAAAATTCATTGTCTGCTGGCGCTGTACACTTTTTCTAAGTGTTGCAATATCTCATGAAGGAAATACTGGACAATCAAATTAATGACTTTCCAGGCTTCAGGATGCCTTTCTACACTATATAAAGGTGGAAATTTACATTGGAAACGTTTGGTTTAGCTGTTATAAAAGTTTGTTTTTTTAGTGCTGTAAATGCATTTTCAGCTCGCGCTGTACACATTTGCTATGAGAGGCATTATCTCATAAGGGAAATATTGGACAATCAAATTAATGGCTGCCCAGGCTTCAGGATGTCTTTTTACACTATATAAAGGTGGAAATTTACATTGGAAACGTTTAGTTTAGCTGTTATAAAAGTTTGTTTTTTTAGTGCTGTAAATGCATTTTCAGCTCGCGCTGTACACATTTGCTATGTGAGGCATTATCTCATAAGGGAAATACTGGACAATCAAATTAATGACTGCCCAGGCTTCAGGATGTCTTTTTACACTATATAAAGGTGGAAATTTACATTGGAAACGTTTGGTTTAGCTGTTATAAAAGTTTGGTTTTTTAGTGCTGTAAATGCATTTTCAGCTCGCGCTGTAAACATTTGCTATGAGAGGCATTATCTCATAAGGGAAATATTGGACAATCAAATTAATGGCTGCCCAGGCTTCAGGATGTCTTTTTACACTATATAAAGGTGGAAATTTACATTGGAAACGTTTAGTTTAGCTGTTAATGAAGTTTCGTTTTTTTAGTGCTGGAAATTCATTGTCTGCTGGCGCTGTACACTTTTTCTAAGTGTTGCAATATCTCATGAAGGAAATACTGGACAATCAAATTAATGACTTTCCAGGCTTCAGGATGCCTTTCTACACTATATAAAGGTGGAAATTTACATTGGAAACGTTTGGTTTAGCTGTTATAAAAGTTTGGTTTTTTAGTGCTGTAAATGCATTTTCAGCTCGCGCTGTACACATTTGCTATGAGAGGCATTATCTCATAAGGGAAATATTGGACAATCAAATTAATGACTGCCCAGGCTTCAGGATGTCTTTTTACACTATATAAAGGTGGAAATTTACATTGGAAACGTTTAGTTTAGCTGTTAATGAAGTTTCGTTTTTTTAGTGCTGGAAATTCATTGTCTGCTGGCGCTGTACACTTTTTCTAAGTGTTGCAATATCTCATGAAGGAAATACTGGACAATCAAATTAATGACTTTCCAGGCTTCAGGATGCCTTTCTACACTATATAAAGGTGGAAATTTACATTGGAAACGTTTGGTTTAGCTGTTATAAAAGTTTGGTTTTTTAGTGCTGTAAATGCATTTTCAGCTCGCGCTGTACACATTTGCTATGAGAGGCATTATCTCATAAGGGAAATATTGGACAATCAAATTAATGACTGCCCAGGCTTCAGGATGTCTTTTTACACTATATAAAGGTGGAAATTTACATTGGAAACGTTTAGTTTAGCTGTTAATGAAGTTTCGGTTTTTTAGTGCTGAAAATTCATTGTCTGCTGGCGCTGTACACTTTTTCTAAGTGTTGCAATATCTCATGAAGGAAATACTGGACAATCAAATTAATCACTTTCCAGGCTTCAGGATGCCTTTCTACACTATAAAGGTGGAAATTTACATTGGAAACGTTTGGTTTAGCTGTTATAAAAGTTTGGTTTTTTAGTGCTGTAAATGCATTTTCAGCTCGCGCTGTACACATTTGCTATGTGAGGCATTATCTCATAAGGGAAATACTGGACAATCAAATTAATGACTTCCCAGGCTTCAGGATGCCTTTTTACACTCTATAAATGTGGAAATTTACATTGGAAACGTTTGGTTTAGCTGTTAATGAAGTTTCGTTTTTTTAGTGCTGAAAATTCATTGTCTGCTGGCGCTGTACACTTTTTCTAAGTGTTGCAATATCTCATGAAGGAAATACTGGACAATCAAATTAATGACTTTCCAGGCTTCAGGATGCCTTTCTACACTATATAAAGGTGGAAATTTACATTGGAAACGTTTAGTTTAGCTGTTATAAAAGTTTGTTTTTTTAGTGCTGTAAATGCATTTTCAGCTCGCGCTGTACACATTTGCTATGTGAGGCATTATCTCATAAGGGAAATACTGGACAATCAAATTAATGACTGCCCAGGCTTCAGGATGTCTTTTTACACTATATAAAGGTGGAAATTTACATTGGAAACGTTTGGTTTAGCTGTTATAAAAGTTTGGTTTTTTAGTGCTGAAAATGCATTTTCAGCTCGCACTGTACACATTTGCTATGTGAGGCATTATCTCATAAGGGAAATACTGGACAATCAAATTAATGACTTCCCAGGCTTCAGGATGCCTTTTTACACTCTATAAATGTGGAAATTTACATTGGAAACGTTTGGTTTAGCTGTTAATGAAGTTTCGTTTTTTTTGTGCTGAAAATTCATTGTCTGCTGGCGCTGTACACTTTTTCTAAGTGTTGCAATATCTCATGAAGGAAATACTGGACAATCAAATTAATGACTTTCCAGGCTTCAGGATGCCTTTCTACACTATATAAAGGTGGAAATTTACATTGGAAACGTTTGGTTTAGCTGTTATAAAAGTTTGGTTTTTTAGTGCTGTAAATGCATTTTCAGCTCGCGCTGTACACATTTGCTATGAGAGGCATTATCTCATAAGGGAAATATTGGACAATCAAATTAATGACTGCCCAGGCTTCAGGATGTCTTTTTACACTATATAAAGGTGGAAATTTACATTGGAAACGTTTAGTTTAGCTGTTAATGAAGTTTCGTTTTTTTAGTGCTGAAAATTCATTGTCTGCTGGCGCTGTACACTTTTTCTAAGTGTTGCAATATCTCATGAAGGAAATACTGGACAATCAAATTAATGACTTTCCAGGCTTCAGGATGCCTTTCTACACTATATAAAGGTGGAAATGTACATTGGAAACGTTTGGTTTAGCTGTTATAAAAGTTTGTTTTTTTAGTGCTGTAAATGCATTTTCAGCTCGCGCTGTACACATTTGCTATGAGAGGCATTATCTCATAAGGGAAATATTGGACAATCAAATTAATGACTGCCCAGGCTTCAGGATGTCTTTTTACACTATATAAAGGTGGAAATTTACATTGGAAACGTTTAGTTTAGCTGTTATAAAAGTTTGTTTTTTTAGTGCTGTAAATGCATTTTCAGCTCGCGCTGTACACATTTGCTATGTGAGGCATTATCTCATAAGGGAAATACTGGACAATCAAATTAATGACTGCCCAGGCTTCAGGATGTCTTTTTACACTATATAAAGGTGGAAATTTACATTGGAAACGTTTGGTTTAGCTGTTATAAAAGTTTGGTTTTTTAGTGCTGAAAATGCATTTTCAGCTCGCACTGTACACATTTGCTATGTGAGGCATTATCTCATAAGGGAAATACTGGACAATCAAATTAATGACTTCCCAGGCTTCAGGATGCCTTTTTACACTCTATAAATGTGGAAATTTACATTGGAAACGTTTGGTTTAGCTGTTAATGAAGTTTCGTTTTTTTAGTGCTGAAAATTCATTGTCTGCTGGCGCTGTACACTTTTTCTAAGTGTTGCAATATCTCATGAAGGAAATACTGGACAATCAAATTAATGACTTTCCAGGCTTCAGGATGCCTTTCTACACTATATAAAGGTGGAAATTTACATTGGAAACGTTTAGTTTAGCTGTTATAAAAGTTTGGTTTTTTAGTGCTGTAAATGCATTTTCAGCTCGCGCTGTACACATTTGCTATGAGAGGCATTATCTCATAAGGGAAATATTGGACAATCAAATTAATGACTGCCCAGGCTTCAGGATGTCTTTTTACACTATATAAAGGTGGAAATTTACATTGGAAACGTTTAGTTTAGCTGTTAATGAAGTTTCGTTTTTTTAGTGCTGGAAATTCATTGTCTGCTGGCGCTGTACACTTTTTCTAAGTGTTGCAATATCTCATGAAGGAAATACTGGACAATCAAATTAATGACTTTCCAGGCTTCAGGATGCCTTTCTACACTATATAAAGGTGGAAATTTACATTGGAAACGTTTGGTTTAGCTGTTATAAAAGTTTGTTTTTTTAGTGCTGTAAATGCATTTTCAGCTCGCGCTGTACACATTTGCTATGAGAGGCATTATCTCATAAGGGAAATATTGGACAATCAAATTAATGACTGCCCAGGCTTCAGGATGTCTTTTTACACTATATAAAGGTGGAAATTTACATTGGAAACGTTTAGTTTAGCTGTTAATGAAGTTTCGGTTTTTTAGTGCTGAAAATTCATTGTCTGCTGGCGCTGTACACTTTTTCTAAGTGTTGCAATATCTCATGAAGGAAATACTGGACAATCAAATTAATCACTTTCCAGGCTTCAGGATGCCTTTCTACACTATATAAAGGTGGAAATTTACATTGGAAACGTTTGGTTTAGCTGTTATAAAAGTTTGGTTTTTTAGTGCTGTAAATGCATTTTCAGCTCGCGCTGTACACATTTGCTATGTGAGGCATTATCTCATAAGGGAAATACTGGACAATCAAATTAATGACTTCCCAGGCTTCAGGATGCCTTTTTACACTCTATAAATGTGGAAATTTACATTGGAAACGTTTGGTTTAGCTGTTAATGAAGTTTCGTTTTTTTAGGGCTGAAAATTCATTGTCTGCTGGCGCTGTACACTTTTTCTAAGTGTTGCAATATCTCATGAAGGAAATACTGGACAATCAAATTAATGACTTTCCAGGCTTCAGGATGCCTTTCTACACTATATAAAGGTGGAAATTTACATTGGAAACGTTTAGTTTAGCTGTTATAAAAGTTTGTTTTTTTAGTGCTGTAAATGCATTTTCAGCTCGCGCTGTACACATTTGCTATGTGAGGCATTATCTCATAAGGGAAATACTGGACAATCAAATTAATGACTGCCCAGGCTTCAGGATGTCTTTTTACACTATATAAAGGTGGAAATTTACATTGGAAACGTTTGGTTTAGCTGTTATAAAAGTTTGGTTTTTTAGTGCTGAAAATGCATTTTCAGCTCGCACTGTACACATTTGCTATGTGAGGCATTATCTCATAAGGGAAATACTGGACAATCAAATTAATGACTTCCCAGGCTTCAGGATGCCTTTTTACACTCTATAAATGTGGAAATTTACATTGGAAACGTTTGGTTTAGCTGTTAATGAAGTTTCGTTTTTTTTGTGCTGAAAATTCATTGTCTGCTGGCGCTGTACACTTTTTCTAAGTGTTGCAATATCTCATGAAGGAAATACTGGACAATCAAATTAACGACTTTCCAGGCTTCAGGATGCCTTTCTACACTATATAAAGGTGGAAATTTACATTGGAAACGTTTGGTTTAGCTGTTATAAAAGTTTGGTTTTTTAGTGCTGTAAATGCATTTTCAGCTCGCGCTGTACACATTTGCTATGAGAGGCATTATCTCATAAGGGAAATATTGGACAATCAAATTAATGACTGCCCAGGCTTCAGGATGTCTTTTTACACTATATAAAGGTGGAAATTTACATTGGAAACGTTTAGTTTAGCTGTTAATGAAGTTTCGTTTTTTTAGTGCTGAAAATTCATTGTCTGCTGGCGCTGTACACTTTTTCTAAGTGTTGCAATATCTCATGAAGGAAATACTGGACAATCAAATTAATGACTTTCCAGGCTTCAGGATGCCTTTCTACACTATATAAAGGTGGAAATGTACATTGGAAACGTTTGGTTTAGCTGTTATAAAAGTTTGTTTTTTTAGTGCTGTAAATGCATTTTCAGCTCGCGCTGTACACATTTGCTATGAGAGGCATTATCTCATAAGGGAAATATTGGACAATCAAATTAATTACTGCCCAGGCTCCAGGATGTCTTTTTACACTATATAAAGGTGGAAATTTACATTGGAAACGTTTGGTTTAGTTGTTATAAAAGTTTGGTTTTTTTCGTGCTGAAAATGCATTTTCAGCTCGCACTGTACACATTTGCTATGTGAGGCATTATCTCATAAGGGAAATACTGGACAATCAAATTAATGACTGCCCAGGCTTCAGGATGTCTTTTTACACTATATAAAGGTGGAAATTTACATTGGAAACGTTTGGTTTAGCTGTTATAAAAGTTTGGTTTTTTAGTGCTGAAAATGCATTTTCAGCTCGCACTGTACACATTTGCTATGTGAGGCATTATCTCATAAGGGAAATACTGGACAATCAAATTAATGACTTCCCAGGCTTCAGGATGCCTTTTTACACTCTATAAATGTGGAAATTTACATTGGAAACGTTTGGTTTAGCTGTTAATGAAGTTTCGTTTTTTTAGTGCTGAAAATTCATTGTCTGCTGGCGCTGTACACTTTTTCTAAGTGTTGCAATATCTCATGAAGGAAATACTGGACAATCAAATTAATGACTTTCCAGGCTTCAGGATGCCTTTCTACACTATATAAAGGTGGAAATTTACATTGGAAACGTTTGGTTTAGCTGTTATAAAAGTTTGTTTTTTTAGTGCTGTAAATGCATTTTCAGCTCGCGCTGTACACATTTGCTATGAGAGGCATTATCTCATAAGGGAAATATTGGACAATCAAATTAATGGCTGCCCAGGCTTCAGGATGTCTTTTTACACTATATAAAGGTGGAAATTTACATTGGAAACGTTTAGTTTAGCTGTTATAAAAGTTTGTTTTTTTAGTGCTGTAAATGCATTTTCAGCTCGCGCTGTACACATTTGCTATGTGAGGCATTATCTCATAAGGGAAATACTGGACAATCAAATTAATGACTGCCCAGGCTTCAGGATGTCTTTTTACACTATATAAAGGTGGAAATTTACATTGGAAACGTTTGGTTTAGCTGTTATAAAAGTTTGGTTTTTTAGTGCTGTAAATGCATTTTCAGCTCGCGCTGTAAACATTTGCTATGAGAGGCATTATCTCATAAGGGAAATATTGGACAATCAAATTAATGGCTGCCCAGGCTTCAGGATGTCTTTTTACACTATATAAAGGTGGAAATTTACATTGGAAACGTTTAGTTTAGCTGTTAATGAAGTTTCGTTTTTTTAGTGCTGGAAATTCATTGTCTGCTGGCGCTGTACACTTTTTCTAAGTGTTGCAATATCTCATGAAGGAAATACTGGACAATCAAATTAATGACTTTCCAGGCTTCAGGATGCCTTTCTACACTATATAAAGGTGGAAATTTACATTGGAAACGTTTGGTTTAGCTGTTATAAAAGTTTGGTTTTTTAGTGCTGTAAATGCATTTTCAGCTCGCGCTGTACACATTTGCTATGAGAGGCATTATCTCATAAGGGAAATATTGGACAATCAAATTAATGACTGCCCAGGCTTCAGGATGTCTTTTTACACTATATAAAGGTGGAAATTTACATTGGAAACGTTTAGTTTAGCTGTTAATGAAGTTTCGTTTTTTTAGTGCTGGAAATTCATTGTCTGCTGGCGCTGTACACTTTTTCTAAGTGTTGCAATATCTCATGAAGGAAATACTGGACAATCAAATTAATGACTTTCCAGGCTTCAGGATGCCTTTCTACACTATATAAAGGTGGAAATTTACATTGGAAACGTTTGGTTTAGCTGTTATAAAAGTTTGGTTTTTTAGTGCTGTAAATGCATTTTCAGCTCGCGCTGTACACATTTGCTATGAGAGGCATTATCTCATAAGGGAAATATTGGACAATCAAATTAATGACTGCCCAGGCTTCAGGATGTCTTTTTACACTATATAAAGGTGGAAATTTACATTGGAAACGTTTAGTTTAGCTGTTAATGAAGTTTCGGTTTTTTAGTGCTGAAAATTCATTGTCTGCTGGCGCTGTACACTTTTTCTAAGTGTTGCAATATCTCATGAAGGAAATACTGGACAATCAAATTAATCACTTTCCAGGCTTCAGGATGCCTTTCTACACTATAAAGGTGGAAATTTACATTGGAAACGTTTGGTTTAGCTGTTATAAAAGTTTGGTTTTTTAGTGCTGTAAATGCATTTTCAGCTCGCGCTGTACACATTTGCTATGTGAGGCATTATCTCATAAGGGAAATACTGGACAATCAAATTAATGACTTCCCAGGCTTCAGGATGCCTTTTTACACTCTATAAATGTGGAAATTTACATTGGAAACGTTTGGTTTAGCTGTTAATGAAGTTTCGTTTTTTTAGTGCTGAAAATTCATTGTCTGCTGGCGCTGTACACTTTTTCTAAGTGTTGCAATATCTCATGAAGGAAATACTGGACAATCAAATTAATGACTTTCCAGGCTTCAGGATGCCTTTCTACACTATATAAAGGTGGAAATTTACATTGGAAACGTTTAGTTTAGCTGTTATAAAAGTTTGTTTTTTTAGTGCTGTAAATGCATTTTCAGCTCGCGCTGTACACATTTGCTATGTGAGGCATTATCTCATAAGGGAAATACTGGACAATCAAATTAATGACTGCCCAGGCTTCAGGATGTCTTTTTACACTATATAAAGGTGGAAATTTACATTGGAAACGTTTGGTTTAGCTGTTATAAAAGTTTGGTTTTTTAGTGCTGAAAATGCATTTTCAGCTCGCACTGTACACATTTGCTATGTGAGGCATTATCTCATAAGGGAAATACTGGACAATCAAATTAATGACTTCCCAGGCTTCAGGATGCCTTTTTACACTCTATAAATGTGGAAATTTACATTGGAAACGTTTGGTTTAGCTGTTAATGAAGTTTCGTTTTTTTTGTGCTGAAAATTCATTGTCTGCTGGCGCTGTACACTTTTTCTAAGTGTTGCAATATCTCATGAAGGAAATACTGGACAATCAAATTAATGACTTTCCAGGCTTCAGGATGCCTTTCTACACTATATAAAGGTGGAAATTTACATTGGAAACGTTTGGTTTAGCTGTTATAAAAGTTTGGTTTTTTAGTGCTGTAAATGCATTTTCAGCTCGCGCTGTACACATTTGCTATGAGAGGCATTATCTCATAAGGGAAATATTGGACAATCAAATTAATGACTGCCCAGGCTTCAGGATGTCTTTTTACACTATATAAAGGTGGAAATTTACATTGGAAACGTTTAGTTTAGCTGTTAATGAAGTTTCGTTTTTTTAGTGCTGAAAATTCATTGTCTGCTGGCGCTGTACACTTTTTCTAAGTGTTGCAATATCTCATGAAGGAAATACTGGACAATCAAATTAATGACTTTCCAGGCTTCAGGATGCCTTTCTACACTATATAAAGGTGGAAATGTACATTGGAAACGTTTGGTTTAGCTGTTATAAAAGTTTGTTTTTTTAGTGCTGTAAATGCATTTTCAGCTCGCGCTGTACACATTTGCTATGAGAGGCATTATCTCATAAGGGAAATATTGGACAATCAAATTAATGACTGCCCAGGCTTCAGGATGTCTTTTTACACTATATAAAGGTGGAAATTTACATTGGAAACGTTTAGTTTAGCTGTTATAAAAGTTTGTTTTTTTAGTGCTGTAAATGCATTTTCAGCTCGCGCTGTACACATTTGCTATGTGAGGCATTATCTCATAAGGGAAATACTGGACAATCAAATTAATGACTGCCCAGGCTTCAGGATGTCTTTTTACACTATATAAAGGTGGAAATTTACATTGGAAACGTTTGGTTTAGCTGTTATAAAAGTTTGTTTTTTTAGTGCTGAAAATGCATTTTCAGCTCGCACTGTACACATTTGCTATGTGAGGCATTATCTCATAAGGGAAATACTGGACAATCAAATTAATGACTTCCCAGGCTTCAGGATGCCTTTTTACACTCTATAAATGTGGAAATTTACATTGGAAACGTTTGGTTTAGCTGTTAATGAAGTTTCGTTTTTTTAGTGCTGAAAATTCATTGTCTGCTGGCGCTGTACACTTTTTCTAAGTGTTGCAATATCTCATGAAGGAAATACTGGACAATCAAATTAATGACTTTCCAGGCTTCAGGATGCCTTTCTACACTATATAAAGGTGGAAATTTACATTGGAAACGTTTGGTTTAGCTGTTATAAAAGTTTGGTTTTTTAGTGCTGTAAATGCATTTTCAGCTCGCGCTGTACACATTTGCTATGAGAGGCATTATCTCATAAGGGAAATATTGGACAATCAAATTAATGACTGCCCAGGCTTCAGGATGTCTTTTTACACTATATAAAGGTGGAAATTTACATTGGAAACGTTTAGTTTAGCTGTTAATGAAGTTTCGTTTTTTTAGTGCTGAAAATTCATTGTCTGCTGGCGCTGTACACTTTTTCTAAGTGTTGCAATATCTCATGAAGGAAATACTGGACAATCAAATTAATGACTTTCCAGGCTTCAGGATGCCTTTCTACACTATATAAAGGTGGAAATGTACATTGGAAACGTTTGGTTTAGCTGTTATAAAAGTTTGTTTTTTTAGTGCTGTAAATGCATTTTCAGCTCGCGCTGTACATATTTGCTATGAGAGGCATTATCTCATAAGGGAAATATTGGACAATCAAATTAATGACTGCCCAGGCTTCAGGATGTCTTTTTACACTATATAAAGGTGGAAATTTACATTGGAAACGTTTAGTTTAGCTGTTATAAAAGTTTGTTTTTTTAGTGCTGTAAATGCATTTTCAGCTCGCGCTGTACACATTTGCTATGTGAGGCATTATCTCATAAGGGAAATACTGGACAATCAAATTAATGACTGCCCAGGCTTCAGGATGTCTTTTTACACTATATAAAGGTGGAAATTTACATTGGAAACGTTTGGTTTAGCTGTTATAAAAGTTTGTTTTTTTAGTGCTGAAAATGCATTTTCAGCTCGCACTGTACACATTTGCTATGTGAGGCATTATCTCATAAGGGAAATACTGGACAATCAAATTAATGACTTCCCAGGCTTCAGGATGCCTTTTTACACTCTATAAATGTGGAAATTTACATTGGAAACGTTTGGTTTAGCTGTTAATGAAGTTTCGTTTTTTTAGTGCTGAAAATTCATTGTCTGCTGGCGCTGTACACTTTTTCTAAGTGTTGCAATATCTCATGAAGGAAATACTGGACAATCAAATTAATGACTTTCCAGGCTTCAGGATGCCTTTCTACACTATATAAAGGTGGAAATTTACATTGGAAACGTTTAGTTTAGCTGTTATAAAAGTTTGGTTTTTTAGTGCTGTAAATGCATTTTCAGCTCGCGCTGTACACATTTGCTATGAGAGGCATTATCTCATAAGGGAAATATTGGACAATCAAATTAATGACTGCCCAGGCTTCAGGATGTCTTTTTACACTATATAAAGGTGGAAATTTACATTGGAAACGTTTAGTTTAGCTGTTAATGAAGTTTCGTTTTTTTAGTGCTGGAAATTCATTGTCTGCTGGCGCTGTACACTTTTTCTAAGTGTTGCAATATCTCATGAAGGAAATACTGGACAATCAAATTAATGACTTTCCAGGCTTCAGGATGCCTTTCTACACTATATAAAGGTGGAAATTTACATTGGAAACGTTTGGTTTAGCTGTTATAAAAGTTTGTTTTTTTAGTGCTGTAAATGCATTTTCAGCTCGCGCTGTACACATTTGCTATGAGAGGCATTATCTCATAAGGGAAATATTGGACAATCAAATTAATGACTGCCCAGGCTTCAGGATGTCTTTTTACACTATATAAAGGTGGAAATTTACATTGGAAACGTTTAGTTTAGCTGTTAATGAAGTTTCGGTTTTTTAGTGCTGAAAATTCATTGTCTGCTGGCGCTGTACACTTTTTCTAAGTGTTGCAATATCTCATGAAGGAAATACTGGACAATCAAATTAATCACTTTCCAGGCTTCAGGATGCCTTTCTACACTATATAAAGGTGGAAATTTACATTGGAAACGTTTGGTTTAGCTGTTATAAAAGTTTGGTTTTTTAGTGCTGTAAATGCATTTTCAGCTCGCGCTGTACACATTTGCTATGTGAGGCATTATCTCATAAGGGAAATACTGGACAATCAAATTAATGACTTCCCAGGCTTCAGGATGCCTTTTTACACTCTATAAATGTGGAAATTTACATTGGAAACGTTTGGTTTAGCTGTTAATGAAGTTTCGTTTTTTTAGGGCTGAAAATTCATTGTCTGCTGGCGCTGTACACTTTTTCTAAGTGTTGCAATATCTCATGAAGGAAATACTGGACAATCAAATTAATGACTTTCCAGGCTTCAGGATGCCTTTCTACACTATATAAAGGTGGAAATTTACATTGGAAACGTTTAGTTTAGCTGTTATAAAAGTTTGTTTTTTTAGTGCTGTAAATGCATTTTCAGCTCGCGCTGTACACATTTGCTATGTGAGGCATTATCTCATAAGGGAAATACTGGACAATCAAATTAATGACTGCCCAGGCTTCAGGATGTCTTTTTACACTATATAAAGGTGGAAATTTACATTGGAAACGTTTGGTTTAGCTGTTATAAAAGTTTGGTTTTTTAGTGCTGAAAATGCATTTTCAGCTCGCACTGTACACATTTGCTATGTGAGGCATTATCTCATAAGGGAAATACTGGACAATCAAATTAATGACTTCCCAGGCTTCAGGATGCCTTTTTACACTCTATAAATGTGGAAATTTACATTGGAAACGTTTGGTTTAGCTGTTAATGAAGTTTCGTTTTTTTTGTGCTGAAAATTCATTGTCTGCTGGCGCTGTACACTTTTTCTAAGTGTTGCAATATCTCATGAAGGAAATACTGGACAATCAAATTAACGACTTTCCAGGCTTCAGGATGCCTTTCTACACTATATAAAGGTGGAAATTTACATTGGAAACGTTTGGTTTAGCTGTTATAAAAGTTTGGTTTTTTAGTGCTGTAAATGCATTTTCAGCTCGCGCTGTACACATTTGCTATGAGAGGCATTATCTCATAAGGGAAATATTGGACAATCAAATTAATGACTGCCCAGGCTTCAGGATGTCTTTTTACACTATATAAAGGTGGAAATTTACATTGGAAACGTTTAGTTTAGCTGTTAATGAAGTTTCGTTTTTTTAGTGCTGAAAATTCATTGTCTGCTGGCGCTGTACACTTTTTCTAAGTGTTGCAATATCTCATGAAGGAAATACTGGACAATCAAATTAATGACTTTCCAGGCTTCAGGATGCCTTTCTACACTATATAAAGGTGGAAATGTACATTGGAAACGTTTGGTTTAGCTGTTATAAAAGTTTGTTTTTTTAGTGCTGTAAATGCATTTTCAGCTCGCGCTGTACACATTTGCTATGAGAGGCATTATCTCATAAGGGAAATATTGGACAATCAAATTAATGACTGCCCAGGCTCCAGGATGTCTTTTTACACTATATAAAGGTGGAAATTTACATTGGAAACGTTTGGTTTAGTTGTTATAAAAGTTTGGTTTTTTTCGTGCTGAAAATGCATTTTCAGCTCGCACTGTACACATTTGCTATGTGAGGCATTATCTCATAAGGGAAATACTGGACAATCAAATTAATGACTGCCCAGGCTTCAGGATGTCTTTTTACACTATATAAAGGTGGAAATTTACATTGGAAACGTTTGGTTTAGCTGTTATAAAAGTTTGGTTTTTTAGTGCTGAAAATGCATTTTCAGCTCGCACTGTACACATTTGCTATGTGAGGCATTATCTCATAAGGGAAATACTGGACAATCAAATTAATGACTTCCCAGGCTTCAGGATGCCTTTTTACACTCTATAAATGTGGAAATTTACATTGGAAACGTTTGGTTTAGCTGTTAATGAAGTTTCGTTTTTTTAGTGCTGAAAATTCATTGTCTGCTGGCGCTGTACACTTTTTCTAAGTGTTGCAATATCTCATGAAGGAAATACTGGACAATCAAATTAATGACTTTCCAGGCTTCAGGATGCCTTTCTACACTATATAAAGGTGGAAATTTACATTGGAAACGTTTGGTTTAGCTGTTATAAAAGTTTGTTTTTTTAGTGCTGTAAATGCATTTTCAGCTCGCGCTGTACACATTTGCTATGAGAGGCATTATCTCATAAGGGAAATATTGGACAATCAAATTAATGGCTGCCCAGGCTTCAGGATGTCTTTTTACACTATATAAAGGTGGAAATTTACATTGGAAACGTTTAGTTTAGCTGTTATAAAAGTTTGTTTTTTTAGTGCTGTAAATGCATTTTCAGCTCGCGCTGTACACATTTGCTATGTGAGGCATTATCTCATAAGGGAAATACTGGACAATCAAATTAATGACTGCCCAGGCTTCAGGATGTCTTTTTACACTATATAAAGGTGGAAATTTACATTGGAAACGTTTGGTTTAGCTGTTATAAAAGTTTGGTTTTTTAGTGCTGTAAATGCATTTTCAGCTCGCGCTGTACACATTTGCTATGAGAGGCATTATCTCATAAGGGAAATATTGGACAATCAAATTAATGGCTGCCCAGGCTTCAGGATGACTTTTTACACTATATAAAGGTGGAAATTTACATTGGAAACGTTTAGTTTAGCTGTTAATGAAGTTTCGTTTTTTTAGTGCTGGAAATTCATTGTCTGCTGGCGCTGTACACTTTTTCTAAGTGTTGCAATATCTCATGAAGGAAATACTGGACAATCAAATTAATGACTTTCCAGGCTTCAGGATGCCTTTCTACACTATATAAAGGTGGAAATTTACATTGGAAACGTTTAGTTTAGCTGTTATAAAAGTTTGTTTTTTTAGTGCTGTAAATGCATTTTCAGCTCGCGCTGTACACATTTGCTATGTGAGGCATTATCTCATAAGGGAAATACTGGACAATCAAATTAATGACTGCCCAGGCTTCAGGATGTCTTTTTACACTATATAAAGGTGGAAATTTACATTGGAAACGTTTGGTTTAGCTGTTATAAAAGTTTGGTTTTTTAGTGCTGAAAATGCATTTTCAGCTCGCACTGTACACATTTGCTATGTGAGGCATTATCTCATAAGGGAAATACTGGACAATCAAATTAATGACTTCCCAGGCTTCAGGATGCCTTTTTACACTCTATAAATGTGGAAATTTACATTGGAAACGTTTGGTTTAGCTGTTAATGAAGTTTCGTTTTTTTTGTGCTGAAAATTCATTGTCTGCTGGCGCTGTACACTTTTTCTAAGTGTTGCAATATCTCATGAAGGAAATACTGGACAATCAAATTAACGACTTTCCAGGCTTCAGGATGCCTTTCTACACTATATAAAGGTGGAAATTTACATTGGAAACGTTTGGTTTAGCTGTTATAAAAGTTTGGTTTTTTAGTGCTGTAAATGCATTTTCAGCTCGCGCTGTACACATTTGCTATGAGAGGCATTATCTCATAAGGGAAATATTGGACAATCAAATTAATGACTGCCCAGGCTTCAGGATGTCTTTTTACACTATATAAAGGTGGAAATTTACATTGGAAACGTTTAGTTTAGCTGTTAATGAAGTTTCGTTTTTTTAGTGCTGAAAATTCATTGTCTGCTGGCGCTGTACACTTTTTCTAAGTGTTGCAATATCTCATGAAGGAAATACTGGACAATCAAATTAATGACTTTCCAGGCTTCAGGATGCCTTTCTACACTATATAAAGGTGGAAATGTACATTGGAAACGTTTGGTTTAGCTGTTATAAAAGTTTGTTTTTTTAGTGCTGTAAATGCATTTTCAGCTCGCGCTGTACACATTTGCTATGAGAGGCATTATCTCATAAGGGAAATATTGGACAATCAAATTAATGACTGCCCAGGCTCCAGGATGTCTTTTTACACTATATAAAGGTGGAAATTTACATTGGAAACGTTTGGTTTAGTTGTTATAAAAGTTTGGTTTTTTTCGTGCTGAAAATGCATTTTCAGCTCGCACTGTACACATTTGCTATGTGAGGCATTATCTCATAAGGGAAATACTGGACAATCAAATTAATGACTGCCCAGGCTTCAGGATGTCTTTTTACACTATATAAAGGTGGAAATTTACATTGGAAACGTTTGGTTTAGCTGTTATAAAAGTTTGGTTTTTTAGTGCTGAAAATGCATTTTCAGCTCGCACTGTACACATTTGCTATGTGAGGCATTATCTCATAAGGGAAATACTGGACAATCAAATTAATGACTTCCCAGGCTTCAGGATGCCTTTTTACACTCTATAAATGTGGAAATTTACATTGGAAACGTTTGGTTTAGCTGTTAATGAAGTTTCGTTTTTTTAGTGCTGAAAATTCATTGTCTGCTGGCGCTGTACACTTTTTCTAAGTGTTGCAATATCTCATGAAGGAAATACTGGACAATCAAATTAATGACTTTCCAGGCTTCAGGATGCCTTTCTACACTATATAAAGGTGGAAATTTACATTGGAAACGTTTGGTTTAGCTGTTATAAAAGTTTGTTTTTTTAGTGCTGTAAATGCATTTTCAGCTCGCGCTGTACACATTTGCTATGAGAGGCATTATCTCATAAGGGAAATATTGGACAATCAAATTAATGGCTGCCCAGGCTTCAGGATGTCTTTTTACACTATATAAAGGTGGAAATTTACATTGGAAACGTTTAGTTTAGCTGTTATAAAAGTTTGTTTTTTTAGTGCTGTAAATGCATTTTCAGCTCGCGCTGTACACATTTGCTATGTGAGGCATTATCTCATAAGGGAAATACTGGACAATCAAATTAATGACTGCCCAGGCTTCAGGATGTCTTTTTACACTATATAAAGGTGGAAATTTACATTGGAAACGTTTGGTTTAGCTGTTATAAAAGTTTGGTTTTTTAGTGCTGTAAATGCATTTTCAGCTCGCGCTGTACACATTTGCTATGAGAGGCATTATCTCATAAGGGAAATATTGGACAATCAAATTAATGGCTGCCCAGGCTTCAGGATGACTTTTTACACTATATAAAGGTGGAAATTTACATTGGAAACGTTTAGTTTAGCTGTTAATGAAGTTTCGTTTTTTTAGTGCTGGAAATTCATTGTCTGCTGGCGCTGTACACTTTTTCTAAGTGTTGCAATATCTCATGAAGGAAATACTGGACAATCAAATTAATGACTTTCCAGGCTTCAGGATGCCTTTCTACACTATATAAAGGTGGAAATTTACATTGGAAACGTTTGGTTTAGCTGTTATAAAAGTTTGGTTTTTTAGTGCTGTAAATGCATTTTCAGCTCGCGCTGTACACATTTGCTATGAGAGGCATTATCTCATAAGGGAAATATTGGACAATCAAATTAATGACTGCCCAGGCTTCAGGATGTCTTTTTACACTATATAAAGGTGGAAATTTACATTGGAAACGTTTAGTTTAGCTGTTAATGAAGTTTCGTTTTTTTAGTGCTGGAAATTCATTGTCTGCTGGCGCTGTACACTTTTTCTAAGTGTTGCAATATCTCATGAAGGAAATACTGGACAATCAAATTAATGACTTTCCAGGCTTCAGGATGCCTTTCTACACTATATAAAGGTGGAAATTTACATTGGAAACGTTTGGTTTAGCTGTTATAAAAGTTTGGTTTTTTAGTGCTGTAAATGCATTTTCAGCTCGCGCTGTACACATTTGCTATGAGAGGCATTATCTCATAAGGGAAATATTGGACAATCAAATTAATGACTGCCCAGGCTTCAGGATGTCTTTTTACACTATATAAAGGTGGAAATTTACATTGGAAACGTTTAGTTTAGCTGTTAATGAAGTTTCGGTTTTTTAGTGCTGAAAATTCATTGTCTGCTGGCGCTGTACACTTTTTCTAAGTGTTGCAATATCTCATGAAGGAAATACTGGACAATCAAATTAATCACTTTCCAGGCTTCAGGATGCCTTTCTACACTATATAAAGGTGGAAATTTACATTGGAAACGTTTGGTTTAGCTGTTATAAAAGTTTGGTTTTTTAGTGCTGTAAATGCATTTTCAGCTCGCGCTGTACACATTTGCTATGTGAGGCATTATCTCATAAGGGAAATACTGGACAATCAAATTAATGACTTCCCAGGCTTCAGGATGCCTTTTTACACTCTATAAATGTGGAAATTTACATTGGAAACGTTTGGTTTAGCTGCTAATGAAGTTTCGTTTTTTTAGTGCTGAAAATTCATTGTCTGCTGGCGCTGTACACTTTTTCTAAGTGTTGCAATATCTCATGAAGGAAATACTGGACAATCAAATTAATGACTTTCCAGGCTTCAGGATGCCTTTCTACACTATATAAAGGTGGAAATTTACATTGGAAACGTTTAGTTTAGCTGTTATAAAAGTTTGTTTTTTTAGTGCTGTAAATGCATTTTCAGCTCGCGCTGTACACATTTGCTATGTGAGGCATTATCTCATAAGGGAAATACTGGACAATCAAATTAATGACTGCCCAGGCTTCAGGATGTCTTTTTACACTATATAAAGGTGGAAATTTACATTGGAAACGTTTGGTTTAGCTGTTATAAAAGTTTGGTTTTTTAGTGCTGAAAATGCATTTTCAGCTCGCACTGTACACATTTGCTATGTGAGGCATTATCTCATAAGGGAAATACTGGACAATCAAATTAATGACTTCCCAGGCTTCAGGATGCCTTTTTACACTCTATAAATGTGGAAATTTACATTGGAAACGTTTGGTTTAGCTGTTAATGAAGTTTCGTTTTTTTTGTGCTGAAAATTCATTGTCTGCTGGCGCTGTACACTTTTTCTAAGTGTTGCAATATCTCATGAAGGAAATACTGGACAATCAAATTAATGACTTTCCAGGCTTCAGGATGCCTTTCTACACTATATAAAGGTGGAAATTTACATTGGAAACGTTTGGTTTAGCTGTTATAAAAGTTTGGTTTTTTAGTGCTGTAAATGCATTTTCAGCTCGCGCTGTACACATTTGCTATGAGAGGCATTATCTCATAAGGGAAATATTGGACAATCAAATTAATGACTGCCCAGGCTTCAGGATGTCTTTTTACACTATATAAAGGTGGAAATTTACATTGGAAACGTTTAGTTTAGCTGTTAATGAAGTTTCGTTTTTTTAGTGCTGAAAATTCATTGTCTGCTGGCGCTGTACACTTTTTCTAAGTGTTGCAATATCTCATGAAGGAAATACTGGACAATCAAATTAATGACTTTCCAGGCTTCAGGATGCCTTTCTACACTATATAAAGGTGGAAATGTACATTGGAAACGTTTGGTTTAGCTGTTATAAAAGTTTGTTTTTTTAGTGCTGTAAATGCATTTTCAGCTCGCGCTGTACACATTTGCTATGAGAGGCATTATCTCATAAGGGAAATATTGGACAATCAAATTAATGACTGCCCAGGCTCCAGGATGTCTTTTTACACTATATAAAGGTGGAAATTTACATTGGAAACGTTTGGTTTAGTTGTTATAAAAGTTTGGTTTTTTTCGTGCTGAAAATGCATTTTCAGCTCGCACTGTACACATTTGCTATGTGAGGCATTATCTCATAAGGGAAATACTGGACAATCAAATTAATGACTGCCCAGGCTTCAGGATGTCTTTTTACACTATATAAAGGTGGAAATTTACATTGGAAACGTTTGGTTTAGCTGTTATAAAAGTTTGGTTTTTTAGTGCTGAAAATGCATTTTCAGCTCGCACTGTACACATTTGCTATGTGAGGCATTATCTCATAAGGGAAATACTGGACAATCAAATTAATGACTTCCCAGGCTTCAGGATGCCTTTTTACACTCTATAAATGTGGAAATTTACATTGGAAACGTTTGGTTTAGCTGTTAATGAAGTTTCGTTTTTTTAGTGCTGAAAATTCATTGTCTGCTGGCGCTGTACACTTTTTCTAAGTGTTGCAATATCTCATGAAGGAAATACTGGACAATCAAATTAATGACTTTCCAGGCTTCAGGATGCCTTTCTACACTATATAAAGGTGGAAATTTACATTGGAAACGTTTGGTTTAGCTGTTATAAAAGTTTGTTTTTTTAGTGCTGTAAATGCATTTTCAGCTCGCGCTGTACACATTTGCTATGAGAGGCATTATCTCATAAGGGAAATATTGGACAATCAAATTAATGGCTGCCCAGGCTTCAGGATGTCTTTTTACACTATATAAAGGTGGAAATTTACATTGGAAACGTTTAGTTTAGCTGTTATAAAAGTTTGTTTTTTTAGTGCTGTAAATGCATTTTCAGCTCGCGCTGTACACATTTGCTATGTGAGGCATTATCTCATAAGGGAAATACTGGACAATCAAATTAATGACTGCCCAGGCTTCAGGATGTCTTTTTACACTATATAAAGGTGGAAATTTACATTGGAAACGTTTGGTTTAGCTGTTATAAAAGTTTGGTTTTTTAGTGCTGTAAATGCATTTTCAGCTCGCGCTGTACACATTTGCTATGAGAGGCATTATCTCATAAGGGAAATATTGGACAATCAAATTAATGGCTGCCCAGGCTTCAGGATGTCTTTTTACACTATATAAAGGTGGAAATTTACATTGGAAACGTTTAGTTTAGCTGTTAATGAAGTTTCGTTTTTTTAGTGCTGGAAATTCATTGTCTGCTGGCGCTGTACACTTTTTCTAAGTGTTGCAATATCTCATGAAGGAAATACTGGACAATCAAATTAATGACTTTCCAGGCTTCAGGATGCCTTTCTACACTATATAAAGGTGGAAATTTACATTGGAAACGTTTGGTTTAGCTGTTATAAAAGTTTGGTTTTTTAGTGCTGTAAATGCATTTTCAGCTCGCGCTGTACACATTTGCTATGAGAGGCATTATCTCATAAGGGAAATATTGGACAATCAAATTAATGACTGCCCAGGCTTCAGGATGTCTTTTTACACTATATAAAGGTGGAAATTTACATTGGAAACGTTTAGTTTAGCTGTTAATGAAGTTTCGTTTTTTTAGTGCTGGAAATTCATTGTCTGCTGGCGCTGTACACTTTTTCTAAGTGTTGCAATATCTCATGAAGGAAATACTGGACAATCAAATTAATGACTTTCCAGGCTTCAGGATGCCTTTCTACACTATATAAAGGTGGAAATTTACATTGGAAACGTTTGGTTTAGCTGTTATAAAAGTTTGGTTTTTTAGTGCTGTAAATGCATTTTCAGCTCGCGCTGTACACATTTGCTATGAGAGGCATTATCTCATAAGGGAAATATTGGACAATCAAATTAATGACTGCCCAGGCTTCAGGATGTCTTTTTACACTATATAAAGGTGGAAATTTACATTGGAAACGTTTAGTTTAGCTGTTAATGAAGTTTCGGTTTTTTAGTGCTGAAAATTCATTGTCTGCTGGCGCTGTACACTTTTTCTAAGTGTTGCAATATCTCATGAAGGAAATACTGGACAATCAAATTAATCACTTTCCAGGCTTCAGGATGCCTTTCTACACTATATAAAGGTGGAAATTTACATTGGAAACGTTTGGTTTAGCTGTTATAAAAGTTTGGTTTTTTAGTGCTGTAAATGCATTTTCAGCTCGCGCTGTACACATTTGCTATGTGAGGCATTATCTCATAAGGGAAATACTGGACAATCAAATTAATGACTTCCCAGGCTTCAGGATGCCTTTTTACACTCTATAAATGTGGAAATTTACATTGGAAACGTTTGGTTTAGCTGTTAATGAAGTTTCGTTTTTTTAGTGCTGAAAATTCATTGTCTGCTGGCGCTGTACACTTTTTCTAAGTGTTGCAATATCTCATGAAGGAAATACTGGACAATCAAATTAATGACTTTCCAGGCTTCAGGATGCCTTTCTACACTATATAAAGGTGGAAATTTACATTGGAAACGTTTAGTTTAGCTGTTATAAAAGTTTGTTTTTTTAGTGCTGTAAATGCATTTTCAGCTCGCGCTGTACACATTTGCTATGTGAGGCATTATCTCATAAGGGAAATACTGGACAATCAAATTAATGACTGCCCAGGCTTCAGGATGTCTTTTTACACTATATAAAGGTGGAAATTTACATTGGAAACGTTTGGTTTAGCTGTTATAAAAGTTTGGTTTTTTAGTGCTGAAAATGCATTTTCAGCTCGCACTGTACACATTTGCTATGTGAGGCATTATCTCATAAGGGAAATACTGGACAATCAAATTAATGACTTCCCAGGCTTCAGGATGCCTTTTTACACTCTATAAATGTGGAAATTTACATTGGAAACGTTTGGTTTAGCTGTTAATGAAGTTTCGTTTTTTTAGTGCTGAAAATTCATTGTCTGCTGGCGCTGTACACTTTTTCTAAGTGTTGCAATATCTCATGAAGGAAATACTGGACAATCAAATTAATGACTTTCCAGGCTTCAGGATGCCTTTCTACACTATATAAAGGTGGAAATTTACATTGGAAACGTTTAGTTTAGCTGTTATAAAAGTTTGGTTTTTTAGTGCTGTAAATGCATTTTCAGCTCGCGCTGTACACATTTGCTATGAGAGGCATTATCTCATAAGGGAAATATTGGACAATCAAATTAATGACTGCCCAGGCTTCAGGATGTCTTTTTACACTATATAAAGGTGGAAATTTACATTGGAAACGTTTAGTTTAGCTGTTAATGAAGTTTCGTTTTTTTAGTGCTGGAAATTCATTGTCTGCTGGCGCTGTACACTTTTTCTAAGTGTTGCAATATCTCATGAAGGAAATACTGGACAATCAAATTAATGACTTTCCAGGCTTCAGGATGCCTTTCTACACTATATAAAGGTGGAAATTTACATTGGAAACGTTTGGTTTAGCTGTTATAAAAGTTTGTTTTTTTAGTGCTGTAAATGCATTTTCAGCTCGCGCTGTACACATTTGCTATGAGAGGCATTATCTCATAAGGGAAATATTGGACAATCAAATTAATGACTGCCCAGGCTTCAGGATGTCTTTTTACACTATATAAAGGTGGAAATTTACATTGGAAACGTTTAGTTTAGCTGTTAATGAAGTTTCGGTTTTTTAGTGCTGAAAATTCATTGTCTGCTGGCGCTGTACAATTTTTCTAAGTGTTGCAATATCTCATGAAGGAAATACTGGACAATCAAATTAATCACTTTCCAGGCTTCAGGATGCCTTTCTACACTATATAAAGGTGGAAATTTACATTGGAAACGTTTGGTTTAGCTGTTATAAAAGTTTGGTTTTTTAGTGCTGTAAATGCATTTTCAGCTCGCGCTGTACACATTTGCTATGTGAGGCATTATCTCATAAGGGAAATACTGGACAATCAAATTAATGACTTCCCAGGCTTCAGGATGCCTTTTTACACTCTATAAATGTGGAAATTTACATTGGAAACGTTTGGTTTAGCTGTTAATGAAGTTTCGTTTTTTTAGGGCTGAAAATTCATTGTCTGCTGGCGCTGTACACTTTTTCTAAGTGTTGCAATATCTCATGAAGGAAATACTGGACAATCAAATTAATGACTTTCCAGGCTTCAGGATGCCTTTCTACACTATATAAAGGTGGAAATTTACATTGGAAACGTTTAGTTTAGCTGTTATAAAAGTTTGTTTTTTTAGTGCTGTAAATGCATTTTCAGCTCGCGCTGTACACATTTGCTATGTGAGGCATTATCTCATAAGGGAAATACTGGACAATCAAATTAATGACTGCCCAGGCTTCAGGATGTCTTTTTACACTATATAAAGGTGGAAATTTACATTGGAAACGTTTGGTTTAGCTGTTATAAAAGTTTGGTTTTTTAGTGCTGAAAATGCATTTTCAGCTCGCACTGTACACATTTGCTATGTGAGGCATTATCTCATAAGGGAAATACTGGACAATCAAATTAATGACTTCCCAGGCTTCAGGATGCCTTTTTACACTCTATAAATGTGGAAATTTACATTGGAAACGTTTGGTTTAGCTGTTAATGAAGTTTCGTTTTTTTTGTGCTGAAAATTCATTGTCTGCTGGCGCTGTACACTTTTTCTAAGTGTTGCAATATCTCATGAAGGAAATACTGGACAATCAAATTAACGACTTTCCAGGCTTCAGGATGCCTTTCTACACTATATAAAGGTGGAAATTTACATTGGAAACGTTTGGTTTAGCTGTTATAAAAGTTTGGTTTTTTAGTGCTGTAAATGCATTTTCAGCTCGCGCTGTACACATTTGCTATGAGAGGCATTATCTCATAAGGGAAATATTGGACAATCAAATTAATGACTGCCCAGGCTTCAGGATGTCTTTTTACACTATATAAAGGTGGAAATTTACATTGGAAACGTTTAGTTTAGCTGTTAATGAAGTTTCGTTTTTTTAGTGCTGAAAATTCATTGTCTGCTGGCGCTGTACACTTTTTCTAAGTGTTGCAATATCTCATGAAGGAAATACTGGACAATCAAATTAATGACTTTCCAGGCTTCAGGATGCCTTTCTACACTATATAAAGGTGGAAATGTACATTGGAAACGTTTGGTTTAGCTGTTATAAAAGTTTGTTTTTTTAGTGCTGTAAATGCATTTTCAGCTCGCGCTGTACACATTTGCTATGAGAGGCATTATCTCATAAGGGAAATATTGGACAATCAAATTAATGACTGCCCAGGCTCCAGGATGTCTTTTTACACTATATAAAGGTGGAAATTTACATTGGAAACGTTTGGTTTAGTTGTTATAAAAGTTTGGTTTTTTTCGTGCTGAAAATGCATTTTCAGCTCGCACTGTACACATTTGCTATGTGAGGCATTATCTCATAAGGGAAATACTGGACAATCAAATTAATGACTGCCCAGGCTTCAGGATGTCTTTTTACACTATATAAAGGTGGAAATTTACATTGGAAACGTTTGGTTTAGCTGTTATAAAAGTTTGGTTTTTTAGTGCTGAAAATGCATTTTCAGCTCGCACTGTACACATTTGCTATGTGAGGCATTATCTCATAAGGGAAATACTGGACAATCAAATTAATGACTTCCCAGGCTTCAGGATGCCTTTTTACACTCTATAAATGTGGAAATTTACATTGGAAACGTTTGGTTTAGCTGTTAATGAAGTTTCGTTTTTTTAGTGCTGAAAATTCATTGTCTGCTGGCGCTGTACACTTTTTCTAAGTGTTGCAATATCTCATGAAGGAAATACTGGACAATCAAATTAATGACTTTCCAGGCTTCAGGATGCCTTTCTACACTATATAAAGGTGGAAATTTACATTGGAAACGTTTGGTTTAGCTGTTATAAAAGTTTGTTTTTTTAGTGCTGTAAATGCATTTTCAGCTCGCGCTGTACACATTTGCTATGAGAGGCATTATCTCATAAGGGAAATATTGGACAATCAAATTAATGGCTGCCCAGGCTTCAGGATGTCTTTTTACACTATATAAAGGTGGAAATTTACATTGGAAACGTTTAGTTTAGCTGTTATAAAAGTTTGTTTTTTTAGTGCTGTAAATGCATTTTCAGCTCGCGCTGTACACATTTGCTATGTGAGGCATTATCTCATAAGGGAAATACTGGACAATCAAATTAATGACTGCCCAGGCTTCAGGATGTCTTTTTACACTATATAAAGGTGGAAATTTACATTGGAAACGTTTGGTTTAGCTGTTATAAAAGTTTGGTTTTTTAGTGCTGTAAATGCATTTTCAGCTCGCGCTGTACACATTTGCTATGAGAGGCATTATCTCATAAGGGAAATATTGGACAATCAAATTAATGGCTGCCCAGGCTTCAGGATGACTTTTTACACTATATAAAGGTGGAAATTTACATTGGAAACGTTTAGTTTAGCTGTTAATGAAGTTTCGTTTTTTTAGTGCTGGAAATTCATTGTCTGCTGGCGCTGTACACTTTTTCTAAGTGTTGCAATATCTCATGAAGGAAATACTGGACAATCAAATTAATGACTTTCCAGGCTTCAGGATGCCTTTCTACACTATATAAAGGTGGAAATTTACATTGGAAACGTTTGGTTTAGCTGTTATAAAAGTTTGGTTTTTTAGTGCTGTAAATGCATTTTCAGCTCGCGCTGTACACATTTGCTATGAGAGGCATTATCTCATAAGGGAAATATTGGACAATCAAATTAATGACTGCCCAGGCTTCAGGATGTCTTTTTACACTATATAAAGGTGGAAATTTACATTGGAAACGTTTAGTTTAGCTGTTAATGAAGTTTCGTTTTTTTAGTGCTGGAAATTCATTGTCTGCTGGCGCTGTACACTTTTTCTAAGTGTTGCAATATCTCATGAAGGAAATACTGGACAATCAAATTAATGACTTTCCAGGCTTCAGGATGCCTTTCTACACTATATAAAGGTGGAAATTTACATTGGAAACGTTTGGTTTAGCTGTTATAAAAGTTTGGTTTTTTAGTGCTGTAAATGCATTTTCAGCTCGCGCTGTACACATTTGCTATGAGAGGCATTATCTCATAAGGGAAATATTGGACAATCAAATTAATGACTGCCCAGGCTTCAGGATGTCTTTTTACACTATATAAAGGTGGAAATTTACATTGGAAACGTTTAGTTTAGCTGTTAATGAAGTTTCGGTTTTTTAGTGCTGAAAATTCATTGTCTGCTGGCGCTGTACACTTTTTCTAAGTGTTGCAATATCTCATGAAGGAAATACTGGACAATCAAATTAATCACTTTCCAGGCTTCAGGATGCCTTTCTACACTATATAAAGGTGGAAATTTACATTGGAAACGTTTGGTTTAGCTGTTATAAAAGTTTGGTTTTTTAGTGCTGTAAATGCATTTTCAGCTCGCGCTGTACACATTTGCTATGTGAGGCATTATCTCATAAGGGAAATACTGGACAATCAAATTAATGACTTCCCAGGCTTCAGGATGCCTTTTTACACTCTATAAATGTGGAAATTTACATTGGAAACGTTTGGTTTAGCTGTTAATGAAGTTTCGTTTTTTTAGTGCTGAAAATTCATTGTCTGCTGGCGCTGTACACTTTTTCTAAGTGTTGCAATATCTCATGAAGGAAATACTGGACAATCAAATTAATGACTTTCCAGGCTTCAGGATGCCTTTCTACACTATATAAAGGTGGAAATTTACATTGGAAACGTTTAGTTTAGCTGTTATAAAAGTTTGTTTTTTTAGTGCTGTAAATGCATTTTCAGCTCGCGCTGTACACATTTGCTATGTGAGGCATTATCTCATAAGGGAAATACTGGACAATCAAATTAATGACTGCCCAGGCTTCAGGATGTCTTTTTACACTATATAAAGGTGGAAATTTACATTGGAAACGTTTGGTTTAGCTGTTATAAAAGTTTGGTTTTTTAGTGCTGAAAATGCATTTTCAGCTCGCACTGTACACATTTGCTATGTGAGGCATTATCTCATAAGGGAAATACTGGACAATCAAATTAATGACTTCCCAGGCTTCAGGATGCCTTTTTACACTCTATAAATGTGGAAATTTACATTGGAAACGTTTGGTTTAGCTGTTAATGAAGTTTCGTTTTTTTTGTGCTGAAAATTCATTGTCTGCTGGCGCTGTACACTTTTTCTAAGTGTTGCAATATCTCATGAAGGAAATACTGGACAATCAAATTAATGACTTTCCAGGCTTCAGGATGCCTTTCTACACTATATAAAGGTGGAAATTTACATTGGAAACGTTTGGTTTAGCTGTTATAAAAGTTTGGTTTTTTAGTGCTGTAAATGCATTTTCAGCTCGCGCTGTACACATTTGCTATGAGAGGCATTATCTCATAAGGGAAATATTGGACAATCAAATTAATGACTGCCCAGGCTTCAGGATGTCTTTTTACACTATATAAAGGTGGAAATTTACATTGGAAACGTTTAGTTTAGCTGTTAATGAAGTTTCGTTTTTTTAGTGCTGAAAATTCATTGTCTGCTGGCGCTGTACACTTTTTCTAAGTGTTGCAATATCTCATGAAGGAAATACTGGACAATCAAATTAATGACTTTCCAGGCTTCAGGATGCCTTTCTACACTATATAAAGGTGGAAATGTACATTGGAAACGTTTGGTTTAGCTGTTATAAAAGTTTGTTTTTTTAGTGCTGTAAATGCATTTTCAGCTCGCGCTGTACACATTTGCTATGAGAGGCATTATCTCATAAGGGAAATATTGGACAATCAAATTAATGACTGCCCAGGCTCCAGGATGTCTTTTTACACTATATAAAGGTGGAAATTTACATTGGAAACGTTTGGTTTAGTTGTTATAAAAGTTTGGTTTTTTTCGTGCTGAAAATGCATTTTCAGCTCGCACTGTACACATTTGCTATGTGAGGCATTATCTCATAAGGGAAATACTGGACAATCAAATTAATGACTGCCCAGGCTTCAGGATGTCTTTTTACACTATATAAAGGTGGAAATTTACATTGGAAACGTTTGGTTTAGCTGTTATAAAAGTTTGGTTTTTTAGTGCTGAAAATGCATTTTCAGCTCGCACTGTACACATTTGCTATGTGAGGCATTATCTCATAAGGGAAATACTGGACAATCAAATTAATGACTTCCCAGGCTTCAGGATGCCTTTTTACACTCTATAAATGTGGAAATTTACATTGGAAACGTTTGGTTTAGCTGTTAATGAAGTTTCGTTTTTTTAGTGCTGAAAATTCATTGTCTGCTGGCGCTGTACACTTTTTCTAAGTGTTGCAATATCTCATGAAGGAAATACTGGACAATCAAATTAATGACTTTCCAGGCTTCAGGATGCCTTTCTACACTATATAAAGGTGGAAATTTACATTGGAAACGTTTGGTTTAGCTGTTATAAAAGTTTGTTTTTTTAGTGCTGTAAATGCATTTTCAGCTCGCGCTGTACACATTTGCTATGAGAGGCATTATCTCATAAGGGAAATATTGGACAATCAAATTAATGGCTGCCCAGGCTTCAGGATGTCTTTTTACACTATATAAAGGTGGAAATTTACATTGGAAACGTTTAGTTTAGCTGTTATAAAAGTTTGTTTTTTTAGTGCTGTAAATGCATTTTCAGCTCGCGCTGTACACATTTGCTATGTGAGGCATTATCTCATAAGGGAAATACTGGACAATCAAATTAATGACTGCCCAGGCTTCAGGATGTCTTTTTACACTATATAAAGGTGGAAATTTACATTGGAAACGTTTGGTTTAGCTGTTATAAAAGTTTGGTTTTTTAGTGCTGTAAATGCATTTTCAGCTCGCGCTGTACACATTTGCTATGAGAGGCATTATCTCATAAGGGAAATATTGGACAATCAAATTAATGGCTGCCCAGGCTTCAGGATGTCTTTTTACACTATATAAAGGTGGAAATTTACATTGGAAACGTTTAGTTTAGCTGTTAATGAAGTTTCGTTTTTTTAGTGCTGGAAATTCATTGTCTGCTGGCGCTGTACACTTTTTCTAAGTGTTGCAATATCTCATGAAGGAAATACTGGACAATCAAATTAATGACTTTCCAGGCTTCAGGATGCCTTTCTACACTATATAAAGGTGGAAATTTACATTGGAAACGTTTGGTTTAGCTGTTATAAAAGTTTGGTTTTTTAGTGCTGTAAATGCATTTTCAGCTCGCGCTGTACACATTTGCTATGAGAGGCATTATCTCATAAGGGAAATATTGGACAATCAAATTAATGACTGCCCAGGCTTCAGGATGTCTTTTTACACTATATAAAGGTGGAAATTTACATTGGAAACGTTTAGTTTAGCTGTTAATGAAGTTTCGTTTTTTTAGTGCTGGAAATTCATTGTCTGCTGGCGCTGTACACTTTTTCTAAGTGTTGCAATATCTCATGAAGGAAATACTGGACAATCAAATTAATGACTTTCCAGGCTTCAGGATGCCTTTCTACACTATATAAAGGTGGAAATTTACATTGGAAACGTTTGGTTTAGCTGTTATAAAAGTTTGGTTTTTTAGTGCTGTAAATGCATTTTCAGCTCGCGCTGTACACATTTGCTATGAGAGGCATTATCTCATAAGGGAAATATTGGACAATCAAATTAATGACTGCCCAGGCTTCAGGATGTCTTTTTACACTATATAAAGGTGGAAATTTACATTGGAAACGTTTAGTTTAGCTGTTAATGAAGTTTCGGTTTTTTAGTGCTGAAAATTCATTGTCTGCTGGCGCTGTACACTTTTTCTAAGTGTTGCAATATCTCATGAAGGAAATACTGGACAATCAAATTAATCACTTTCCAGGCTTCAGGATGCCTTTCTACACTATATAAAGGTGGAAATTTACATTGGAAACGTTTGGTTTAGCTGTTATAAAAGTTTGGTTTTTTAGTGCTGTAAATGCATTTTCAGCTCGCGCTGTACACATTTGCTATGTGAGGCATTATCTCATAAGGGAAATACTGGACAATCAAATTAATGACTTCCCAGGCTTCAGGATGCCTTTTTACACTCTATAAATGTGGAAATTTACATTGGAAACGTTTGGTTTAGCTGTTAATGAAGTTTCGTTTTTTTAGTGCTGAAAATTCATTGTCTGCTGGCGCTGTACACTTTTTCTAAGTGTTGCAATATCTCATGAAGGAAATACTGGACAATCAAATTAATGACTTTCCAGGCTTCAGGATGCCTTTCTACACTATATAAAGGTGGAAATTTACATTGGAAACGTTTAGTTTAGCTGTTATAAAAGTTTGTTTTTTTAGTGCTGTAAATGCATTTTCAGCTCGCGCTGTACACATTTGCTATGTGAGGCATTATCTCATAAGGGAAATACTGGACAATCAAATTAATGACTGCCCAGGCTTCAGGATGTCTTTTTACACTATATAAAGGTGGAAATTTACATTGGAAACGTTTGGTTTAGCTGTTATAAAAGTTTGGTTTTTTAGTGCTGAAAATGCATTTTCAGCTCGCACTGTACACATTTGCTATGTGAGGCATTATCTCATAAGGGAAATACTGGACAATCAAATTAATGACTTCCCAGGCTTCAGGATGCCTTTTTACACTCTATAAATGTGGAAATTTACATTGGAAACGTTTGGTTTAGCTGTTAATGAAGTTTCGTTTTTTTTGTGCTGAAAATTCATTGTCTGCTGGCGCTGTACACTTTTTCTAAGTGTTGCAATATCTCATGAAGGAAATACTGGACAATCAAATTAATGACTTTCCAGGCTTCAGGATGCCTTTCTACACTATATAAAGGTGGAAATTTACATTGGAAACGTTTGGTTTAGCTGTTATAAAAGTTTGGTTTTTTAGTGCTGTAAATGCATTTTCAGCTCGCGCTGTACACATTTGCTATGAGAGGCATTATCTCATAAGGGAAATATTGGACAATCAAATTAATGACTGCCCAGGCTTCAGGATGTCTTTTTACACTATATAAAGGTGGAAATTTACATTGGAAACGTTTAGTTTAGCTGTTAATGAAGTTTCGTTTTTTTAGTGCTGAAAATTCATTGTCTGCTGGCGCTGTACACTTTTTCTAAGTGTTGCAATATCTCATGAAGGAAATACTGGACAATCAAATTAATGACTTTCCAGGCTTCAGGATGCCTTTCTACACTATATAAAGGTGGAAATGTACATTGGAAACGTTTGGTTTAGCTGTTATAAAAGTTTGTTTTTTTAGTGCTGTAAATGCATTTTCAGCTCGCGCTGTACACATTTGCTATGAGAGGCATTATCTCATAAGGGAAATATTGGACAATCAAATTAATGACTGCCCAGGCTCCAGGATGTCTTTTTACACTATATAAAGGTGGAAATTTACATTGGAAACGTTTGGTTTAGTTGTTATAAAAGTTTGGTTTTTTTCGTGCTGAAAATGCATTTTCAGCTCGCACTGTACACATTTGCTATGTGAGGCATTATCTCATAAGGGAAATACTGGACAATCAAATTAATGACTGCCCAGGCTTCAGGATGTCTTTTTACACTATATAAAGGTGGAAATTTACATTGGAAACGTTTGGTTTAGCTGTTATAAAAGTTTGGTTTTTTAGTGCTGAAAATGCATTTTCAGCTCGCACTGTACACATTTGCTATGTGAGGCATTATCTCATAAGGGAAATACTGGACAATCAAATTAATGACTTCCCAGGCTTCAGGATGCCTTTTTACACTCTATAAATGTGGAAATTTACATTGGAAACGTTTGGTTTAGCTGTTAATGAAGTTTCGTTTTTTTAGTGCTGAAAATTCATTGTCTGCTGGCGCTGTACACTTTTTCTAAGTGTTGCAATATCTCATGAAGGAAATACTGGACAATCAAATTAATGACTTTCCAGGCTTCAGGATGCCTTTCTACACTATATAAAGGTGGAAATTTACATTGGAAACGTTTGGTTTAGCTGTTATAAAAGTTTGTTTTTTTAGTGCTGTAAATGCATTTTCAGCTCGCGCTGTACACATTTGCTATGAGAGGCATTATCTCATAAGGGAAATATTGGACAATCAAATTAATGGCTGCCCAGGCTTCAGGATGTCTTTTTACACTATATAAAGGTGGAAATTTACATTGGAAACGTTTAGTTTAGCTGTTATAAAAGTTTGTTTTTTTAGTGCTGTAAATGCATTTTCAGCTCGCGCTGTACACATTTGCTATGTGAGGCATTATCTCATAAGGGAAATACTGGACAATCAAATTAATGACTGCCCAGGCTTCAGGATGTCTTTTTACACTATATAAAGGTGGAAATTTACATTGGAAACGTTTGGTTTAGCTGTTATAAAAGTTTGGTTTTTTAGTGCTGTAAATGCATTTTCAGCTCGCGCTGTACACATTTGCTATGAGAGGCATTATCTCATAAGGGAAATATTGGACAATCAAATTAATGGCTGCCCAGGCTTCAGGATGTCTTTTTACACTATATAAAGGTGGAAATTTACATTGGAAACGTTTAGTTTAGCTGTTAATGAAGTTTCGGTTTTTTAGTGCTGAAAATTCATTGTCTCCTGGCGCTGTACACTTTTTCTAAGTGTTGCAATATCTTATGAAGGAAATACTGGACAATCAAATTAATGACTTTCCAGGCTTCAGGATGCCTTTCTACACTATATAAAGGTGGAAATTTACATTGGAAACGTTTGGTTTAGCTGTTATAAAAGTTTGGTTTTTTAGTGCTGTAAATGCATTTTCAGCTCGCGCTGTACACATTTGCTATGAGAGGCATTATCTCATAAGGGAAATATTGGACAATCAAATTAATGACTGCCCAGGCTTCAGGATGTCTTTTTACACTATATAAAGGTGGAATTTACATTGGAAACGTTTGGTTTAGCTGTTATAAAAGTTTGGTTTTTTAGTGCTGAAAATGCATTTTCAGCTCGCACTGTACACATTTGCTATGTGAGGCATTATCTCATAAGGGAAATACTGGACAATCAAATTAATGACTTCCCAGGCTCCAGGATGCCTTTTTACACTCTATAAATGTGGAAATTTACATTGGAAACGTTTGGTTTAGCTGTTAATGAAGTTTCGTTTTTTAGTGCTGAAAATTCATTGTCTGCTGGCGCTGTACACCTTTTCTAAGTGTTGCAATATCTCATGAAGGAAATACTGGACAATCAAATTAATGACTTTCCAGGCTTCAAGATGCCTTTCTACACTATATAAAGGTGGAAATTTACATTGGAAACGTTTGGTTTAGCTGTTATAAAAGTTTGGGTTTTTAGTCCCGTAAATGCATTTTCAGCTCGCGCTGTACACATTTGCTATGAGAGGCATTATCTCATAAGGGAAATATTGGACAATCAAATTAATGACTGCCCAGGCTTCAGGATGTCTTTTTACACTATATAAAGGTGGAAATTTACATTGGAAACGTTTAGTTTAGCTGTTATAAAAGTTTGTTTTTTTAGTGCTGTAAATGCATTTTCAGCTCGCGCTGTACACATTTGCTATGTGAGGCATTATCTCATAAGGGAAATACTGGACAATCAAATTAATGACTGCCCAGGCTTCAGGATGTCTTTTTACACTATATAAAGGTGGAAATTTACATTGGAAACGTTTGGTTTAGCTGTTATAAAAGTTTGGTTTTTTAGTGCTGAAAATGCATTTTCAGCTCGCACTGTACACATTTGCTATGTGAGGCATTATCTCATAAGGGAAATACTGGACAATCAAATTAATGACTTCCCAGGCTTCAGGATGCCTTTTTACACTCTATAAATGTGGAAATTTACATTGGAAACGTTTGGTTTAGCTGTTAATGAAGTTTCGTTTTTTTAGTGCTGAAAATTCATTGTCTGCTGGCGCTGTACACTTTTTCTAAGTGTTGCAATATCTCATGAAGGAAATACTGGACAATCAAATTAATGACTTTCCAGGCTTCAGGATGCCTTTCTACACTATATAAAGGTGGAAATTTACATTGGAAACGTTTGGTTTAGCTGTTATAAAAGTTTGGTTTTTTAGTGCTGTAAATGCATTTTCAGCTCGCGCTGTACACATTTGCTATGAGAGGCATTATCTCATAAGGGAAATATTGGACAATCAAATTAATGACTGCCCAGGCTTCAGGATGTCTTTTTACACTATATAAAGATGGAAATTTACATTGGAAACGTTTAGTTTAGCTGTTAATGAAGTTTCGTTTTTTTAGTGCTGAAAATTCATTGTCTGCTGGCGCTGTACACTTTTTCTAAGTGTTGCAATATCTCATGAAGGAAATACTGGACAATCAAATTAATGACTTTCCAGGCTTCAGGATGCCTTTCTACACTATATAAAGGTAGAAATTTACATTGGAAACGTTTGGTTTAGCTGTTATAAAAGTTTGGTTTTTTAGTGCTGTAAATGCATTTTCAGCTCGCGTTGTACACATTTGCTATGAGAGGCATTATCTCATAAGGGAAATTTTGGACAATCAAATTAATGACTGCCCAGGCTTCAGGATGTCTTTTTACACTATATAAAGGTGGAAATTTACATTGGAAACGTTTGGTTTCGCTGTTATAAAAGTTTGGTTTTTTAGTGCTGAAAATGCATTTTCAGCTCGCACTGTACACATTTGCTATGTGAGGCATTATCTCATAAGGGAAATACTGGACAATCAAATTAATGACTTCCCAGGCTTCGGGATGCCTTTTTATACTCTATAAATGTGGAAATTTACATTGGAAACGTTTGGTTTAGCTGTTAATGAAGTTTCGTTTTTTTAGTGCTGAAAATGCATTTTCAGCTCGCACTGTACACATTTGCTATGTGAGGCATTATCTCATAAGGGAAATACTGGACAATCAAATTAATGACTTCCCAGGCTTCAGGATGCATTTTTACACTATATAAAGGTGGAAATTTACATTGGAAAGTTTGGTTTAGCTGTTATAAAAGTTTGGTTTTTTAGTGCTGTAAATGCATTTTCAGCTCGCGCTGTATACATTTGCCTATGAGAGGCATTATCTCATAAAGGAAATATTGGACAATCGAATTAATGACTGCCCAGGCTTCAGGATGTCTTTTTACACTATATAAAGGTGGAAATTTACATTGGAAACGTTTGGTTTAGCTGTTATAAAAGTTTGGTTTTTTAGTGCTGAAAATGCATTTTCAGCTCGCACTGTACACATTTGCTATGTGAGGCATTATCTCATAAGGGAAATACTGGACAATCAAATTAATGACTTCCCAGGCTTCAGGATGCCTTTTTACACTCTATAAATGTGGAAATTTACATTGGAAACGTTTGGTTTAGCTGTTAATGAAGTTTCGTTTTTTTAGTGCTGAAAATTCATTGTCTGCTGGCGCTGTACACTTTTTCTAAGTGTTGCAATATCTCATGAAGGAAATACTGGACAATCAAATTAATGACTTTCCAGGCTTCAGGGTGCCTTTCTACACTATATAAAGGTGGAAATTTACATTGGAAACGTTTGGTTTAGCTGTTATAAAAGTTTGGTTTTTTTAGTGCTGTAAATGCATTTTCAGCTCGCGCTGTACACATTTGCTATGAGAGGCATTATCTCATAAGGGAAATATTGGACAATCAAATTAATGACTGCCCAGGCTTCAGGATGTCTTTTTACACTATATAAAGGTGGAAATTTACATTGGAAACGTTTGGTTTAGCTGTTATAAAAGTTTGGTTTTTTAGTGCTGTAAATGCATTTTCAGCTCGCGCTGTACACATTTGCTATGAGAGGCATTATCTCATAAGGGAAATATTGGACAATCAAATAAATGGCTGCCCAGGCTTCAGGATGTCTTTTTACTCTATATAAAGGTGGAAATTTACATTGGAAACGTTTAGTTTAGCTGTTAATGAAGTTTCGTTTTTTTAGTGCTGAAAATTCATTGTCTGCTGGCGCTGTACACTTTTTCTAAGTGTTGCAATATCTCATGAAGGAAATACTGGACAATCAAATCAATGACTTTCCAGGCTTCAGGATGCCTTTCTACACTATATAAAGGTGGAAATTTACATTGGAAACGTTTGGTTTAGCTGTTATAAAAGTTTGGTTTTTTAGTGCTGTAAATGCATTTTCAGCTCGAACTGTACACATTTGCTATGTGAGGCATTATCTCATAAGGGAAATACTGGACAATCAAATTAATGACTTCCCAGGCTTCAGGATGCCTTTTTACACTCTATAAATGTGGAAATTTACATTGGAAACGTTTGGTTTAGCTGTTAATGAAGTTTCGTTTTTTTAGTGCTGAAAATTCATTGTCTGCTGGCGCTGTACACCTTTTCTAAGTGTTGCAATATCTCATGAAGGAAATACTGGACAATCAAATTAATGACTTTCCAGGCTTCAGGATGCCTTTCTACACTATATAAAGGTAGAAATTTACATTGGAAACGTTTGGTTTAGCTGTTATAAAAGTTTGGTTTTTTAGTGCTGTAAATGCATTTTCAGCTCGCGTTGTACACATTTGCTATGAGAGGCATTATCTCATAAGGGAAATTTTGGACAATCAAATTAATGACTGCCCAGGCTTCAGGATGTCTTTTTACACTATATAAAGGTGGAAATTTACATTGGAAACGTTTGGTTTCGCTGTTATAAAAGTTTGGTTTTTTAGTGCTGAAAATGCATTTTCAGCTCGCACTGTACACATTTGCTATGTGAGGCATTATCTCATAAGGGAAATACTGGACAATCAAATTAATGACTTCCCAGGCTTCGGGATGCCTTTTTATACTCTATAAATGTGGAAATTTACATTGGAAACGTTTGGTTTAGCTGTTAATGAAGTTTCGTTTTTTTAGTGCTGAAAATGCATTTTCAGCTCGCACTGTACACATTTGCTATGTGAGGCATTATCTCATAAGGGAAATACTGGACAATCAAATTAATGACTTCCCAGGCTTCAGGATGCATTTTTACACTATATAAAGGTGGAAATTTACATTGGAAAGTTTGGTTTAGCTGTTATAAAAGTTTGGTTTTTTAGTGCTGTAAATGCATTTTCAGCTCGCGCTGTATACATTTGCCTATGAGAGGCATTATCTCATAAAGGAAATATTGGACAATCGAATTAATGACTGCCCAGGCTTCAGGATGTCTTTTTACACTATATAAAGGTGGAAATTTACATTGGAAACGTTTGGTTTAGCTGTTATAAAAGTTTGGTTTTTTAGTGCTGAAAATGCATTTTCAGCTCGCACTGTACACATTTGCTATGTGAGGCATTATCTCATAAGGGAAATACTGGACAATCAAATTAATGACTTCCCAGGCTTCAGGATGCCTTTTTACACTCTATAAATGTGGAAATTTACATTGGAAACGTTTGGTTTAGCTGTTAATGAAGTTTCGTTTTTTTAGTGCTGAAAATTCATTGTCTGCTGGCGCTGTACACTTTTTCTAAGTGTTGCAATATCTCATGAAGGAAATACTGGACAATCAAATTAATGACTTTCCAGGCTTCAGGGTGCCTTTCTACACTATATAAAGGTGGAAATTTACATTGGAAACGTTTGGTTTAGCTGTTATAAAAGTTTGGTTTTTTTAGTGCTGTAAATGCATTTTCAGCTCGCGCTGTACACATTTGCTATGAGAGGCATTATCTCATAAGGGAAATATTGGACAATCAAATTAATGACTGCCCAGGCTTCAGGATGTCTTTTTACACTATATAAAGGTGGAAATTTACATTGGAAACGTTTGGTTTAGCTGTTATAAAAGTTTGGTTTTTTAGTGCTGTAAATGCATTTTCAGCTCGCGCTGTACACATTTGCTATGAGAGGCATTATCTCATAAGGGAAATATTGGACAATCAAATAAATGGCTGCCCAGGCTTCAGGATGTCTTTTTACTCTATATAAAGGTGGAAATTTACATTGGAAACGTTTAGTTTAGCTGTTAATGAAGTTTCGTTTTTTTAGTGCTGAAAATTCATTGTCTGCTGGCGCTGTACACTTTTTCTAAGTGTTGCAATATCTCATGAAGGAAATACTGGACAATCAAATCAATGACTTTCCAGGCTTCAGGATGCCTTTCTACACTATATAAAGGTGGAAATTTACATTGGAAACGTTTGGTTTAGCTGTTATAAAAGTTTGGTTTTTTAGTGCTGTAAATGCATTTTCAGCTCGAACTGTACACATTTGCTATGTGAGGCATTATCTCATAAGGGAAATACTGGACAATCAAATTAATGACTTCCCAGGCTTCAGGATGCCTTTTTACACTCTATAAATGTGGAAATTTACATTGGAAACGTTTGGTTTAGCTGTTAATGAAGTTTCGTTTTTTTAGTGCTGAAAATTCATTGTCTGCTGGCGCTGTACACCTTTTCTAAGTGTTGCAATATCTCATGAAGGAAATACTGGACAATCAAATTAATGACTTTCCAGGCTTCAGGATGCCTTTCTACACTATATAAAGGTGGAAATTTACATTGGAAACGTTTGGTTTAGCTGTTAATGAAGTTTCGATTTTTTAGTGCTGAAAATTCATTGTCTGCTGGCGCTGTACACCTTTTCTAAGTGTTGCAATATCTCATGAAGGAAATACTGGACAATCAAATTAATGACTTTCCAGGCTTCAGGATGCCTTTCTACACTATATAAAGGTGGAAATTTACATTGGAAACGTTTGGTTTAGCTGTTATAAAAGTTTGGGTTTTTAGTGCTGTAAATGCATTTTCAGCTCGCGCTGTACACATTTGCTATGAGAGGCATTATCTCATAAGGGAAATATTGGACAATCAAATTAATGACTGCCCAGGCTTCAGGATGTCTTTTTACACTATATAAAGGTGGAAATTTACATTGGAAACGTTTAGTTTAGCTGTTATAAAAGTTTGTTTTTTTAGTGCTGTAAATGCATTTTCAGCTCGCGCTGTACACATTTGCTATGTGAGGCATTATCTCATAAGGGAAATACTGGATAATCAAATTAATGACTGCCCAGGCTTCAGGATGTCTTTTTACACTATATAAAGGTGGAAATTTACATTGGAAACGTTTGGTTTAGCTGTTATAAAAGTTTGGTTTTTTAGTGCTGAAAATGCATTTTCAGCTCGCACTGTACACATTTGCTATGTGAGGCATTATCTCATAAGGGAAATACTGGACAATCAAATTAATGACTTCCCAGGCTTCAGGATGCCTTTTTACACTCTATAAATGTGGAAATTTACATTGGAAACGTTTGGTTTAGCTGTTAATGAAGTTTCGTTTTTTTAGTGCTGAAAATTCATTGTCTGCTGGCGCTGTACACTTTTTCTAAGTGTTGCAATATCTCATGAAGGAAATACTGGACAATCAAATTAATGACTTTCCAGGCTTCAGGATGCCTTTCTACACTATATAAAGGTGGAAATTTACATTGGAAACGTTTAGTTTAGCTGTTATAAAAGTTTGGTTTTTTAGTGCTGTAAATGCATTTTCAGCTCGCGCTGTACACATTTGCTATGAGAGGCATTATCTCATAAGGGAAATATTGGACAATCAAATTAATGACTGCCCAGGCTTCAGGATGTCTTTTTACACTATATAAAGGTGGAAATTTACATTGGAAACGTTTAGTTTAGCTGTTAATGAAGTTTCGTTTTTTTAGTGCTGGAAATTCATTGTCTGCTGGCGCTGTACACTTTTTCTAAGTGTTGCAATATCTCATGAAGGAAATACTGGACAATCAAATTAATGACTTTCCAGGCTTCAGGATGCCTTTCTACACTATATAAAGGTGGAAATTTACATTGGAAACGTTTGGTTTAGCTGTTATAAAAGTTTGGTTTTTTAGTGCTGTAAATGCATTTTCAGCTCGCGCTGTACACATTTGCTATGAGAGGCATTATCTCATAAGGGAAATATTGGACAATCAAATTAATGACTGCCCAGGCTTCAGGATGTCTTTTTACACTATATAAAGGTGGAAATTTACATTGGAAACGTTTAGTTTAGCTGTTAATGAAGTTTCGGTTTTTTAGTGCTGAAAATTCATTGTCTGCTGGCGCTGTACACTTTTTCTAAGTGTTGCAATATCTCATGAAGGAAATACTGGACAATCAAATTAATCACTTTCCAGGCTTCAGGATGCCTTTCTACACTATATAAAGGTGGAAATTTACATTGGAAACGTTTGGTTTAGCTGTTATAAAAGTTTGGTTTTTTAGTGCTGTAAATGCATTTTCAGCTCGCGCTGTACACATTTGCTATGTGAGGCATTATCTCATAAGGGAAATACTGGACAATCAAATTAATGACTTCCCAGGCTTCAGGATGCCTTTTTACACTCTATAAATGTGGAAATTTACATTGGAAACGTTTGGTTTAGCTGTTAATGAAGTTTCGTTTTTTTAGTGCTGAAAATTCATTGACTGCTGGCGCTGTACACTTTTTCTAAGTTTTGCAATATCTCATGTAGGAAATACTGGACAATCAAATTAATGACTTTCCAGGCTTCAGGATGCCTTTCTACACTATATAAAGGTGGAAATTTACATTGGAAACGTTTGGTTTAGCTGTTATAAAAGTTTGTTTTTTTAGTGCTGTAAATGCATTTTCAGCTCGCGCTGTACACATTTGCTATGTGAGGCATTATCTCATAAGGGAAATACTGGACAATCAAATTAATGACTGCCCAGGCTTCAGGATGTCTTTTTACACTATATAAAGGTGGAAATTTACATTGGAAACGTTTGGTTTAGCTGTTATAAAAGTTTGGTTTTTTTAGTGCTGAAAATTCATTGTCTGCTGGCGCTGTACACTTTTTCTAAGTGTTGCAATATCTCATGAAGGAAATACTGGACAATCAAATTAATGACTTTCCAGGCTTCAGGATGCCTTTCTACACTATATAAAGGTGGAAATTTACATTGGAAACGTTTGGTTTAGCTGTTATAAAAGTTTGGTTTTTTAGTGCTGTAAATGCATTTTCAGCTCGCGCTGTACACATTTGCTATGAGAGGCATTATCTCATAAGGGAAATATTGGACAATCAAATTAATGACTGCCCAGGCTTCAGGATGTCTTTTTACACTATATAAAGGTGGAAATTTACATTGGAAACGTTTAGTTTAGCTGTTAATGAAGTTTCGTTTTTTTAGTGCTGAAAATTCATTGTCTACTGGCGCTGTACACTTTTTCTAAGTGTTGCAATATCTCATGAAGGAAATACTGGACAATCAAATTAATGACTTTCCAGGCTTCAGGATGCCTTTCTACACTATATAAAGGTGGAAATTTACATTGGAAACGTTTGGTTTAGCTGTTATAAAAGTTTGTTTTTTTAGTGCTGTAAATGCATTTTCAGCTCGCGCTGTACACATTTGCTATGAGAGGCATTATCTCATAAGGGAAATATTGGACAATCAAATTAATGACTGCCCAGGCTTCAGGATGTCTTTTTACACTATATAAAGGTGGAAATTTACATTGGAAACGTTTGGTTTAGCTGTTATAAAAGTTTGGTTTTTTAGTGCTGAAAATGCATTTTCAGCTTGCACTGTACACATTTGCTATGTGAGGCATTATCTCATAAGGGAAATACTGGACAATCAAATTAATGACTTCCCAGGCTTCAGGATGCATTTTTACACTCTATAAATGTGGAAATTTACATTGGAAACGTTTGGTTTAGCTGTTAATGAAGTTTCGTTTTTTTAGTGCTGAAAATTCATTGTCTGCTGGCGCTGTACACCTTTTCTAAGTGTTGCAATATCTCATGAAGGAAATACTGGACAATCAAATTAATGACTTTCCAGGCTTCAGGATGCCTTTCTACACTATATAAAGGTGGAAATTTACATTGGAAACGTTTGGTTTAGCTGTTATAAAAGTTTGGGTTTTTAGTGCTGTAAATGCATTTTCAGCTCGCGCTGTACACATTTGCTATGAGAGGCATTATCTCATAAGGGAAATATTGGACAATCAAATTAATGACTGCCCAGGCTTCAGGATGTCTTTTTACACTATATAAAGGTGGAAATTTACATTGGAAACGTTTAGTTTAGCTGTTATAAAAGTTTGTTTTTTTAGTGCTGTAAATGCATTTTCAGCTCGCGCTGTACACATTTGCTATGAGAGGCATTATCTCATAAGGGAAATATTGGACAATCAAATTAATGACTGCCCAGGCTTCAGGATGTCTTTTTACACTATATAAAGGTGGAAATTTACATTGGAAACGTTTGGTTTAGCTGTTATAAAAGTTTGGTTTTTTAGTGCTGAAAATGCATTTTCAGCTTGCACTGTACACATTTGCTATGTGAGGCATTATCTCATAAGGGAAATACTGGACAATCAAATTAATGACTTCCCAGGCTTCAGGATGCATTTTTACACTCTATAAATGTGGAAATTTACATTGGAAACGTTTGGTTTAGCTGTTAATGAAGTTTCGTTTTTTTAGTGCTGAAAATTCATTGTCTGCTGGCGCTGTACACCTTTTCTAAGTGTTGCAATATCTCATGAAGGAAATACTGGACAATCAAATTAATGACTTTCCAGGCTTCAGGATGCCTTTCTACACTATATAAAGGTGGAAATTTACATTGGAAACGTTTGGTTTAGCTGTTATAAAAGTTTGGGTTTTTAGTGCTGTAAATGCATTTTCAGCTCGCGCTGTACACATTTGCTATGAGAGGCATTATCTCATAAGGGAAATATTGGACAATCAAATTAATGACTGCCCAGGCTTCAGGATGTCTTTTTACACTATATAAAGGTGGAAATTTACATTGGAAACGTTTAGTTTAGCTGTTATAAAAGTTTGTTTTTTTAGTGCTGTAAATGCATTTTCAGCTCGCGCTGTACACATTTGCTATGAGAGGCATTATCTCATAAGGGAAATATTGGACAATCAAATTAATGACTGCCCAGGCTTCAGGATGTCTTTTTACACTATATAAAGGTGGAAATTTACATTGGAAACGTTTAGTTTAGCTGTTATAAAAGTTTGTTTTTTTAGTGCTGAAAATGCATTTTCAGCTCGCACTGTACACATTTGCTATGTGAGGCATTATCTCATAAGGGAAATACTGGACAATCAAATTAATGACTTCCCAGGCTTCAGGATGCCTTTTTACACTCTATAAATGTGGAAATTTACATTGGAAACGTTTGGTTTAGCTGTTAATGAAGTTTCGTTTTTTTAGTGCTGAAAATTCATTGTCTGCTGGCGCTGTACACTTTTTCTAAGTGTTGCAATATCTCATGAAGGAAATACTGGACAATAAAATTAATGACTTTCCAGGCTTCAGGATGCCTTTCTACACTATATAAAGGTGGAAATTTACATTGGAAACGTTTGGTTTAGCTGTTATAAAAGTTTGGTTTTTTAGTGCTGTAAATGCATTTTCAGCTCGCGCTGTACACATTTGCTATGAGAGGCATTATCTCATAAGGGAAATATTGGACAATCAAATTAATGACTGCCCAGGCTTCAGGATGTCTTTTTACACTATATAAAGGTGGAAATTTACATTGGAAACGTTTAGTTTAGCTGTTATAAAAGTTTGTTTTTTTAGTGCTGTAAATGCATTTTCAGCTCGCGCTGTACACATTTGCTATGTGAGGCATTATCTCATAAGGGAAATACTGGACAATCAAATTAATGACTGCCCAGGCTTCAGGATGTCTTTTTACACTATATAAAGGTGGAAATTTACATTGGAAACGTTTGGTTTAGCTGTTATAAAAGTTTGGTTTTTTAGTGCTGAAAATGCATTTTCAGCTCGCACTGTACACATTTGCTATGTGAGGCATTATCTCATAAGGGAAATACTGGACAATCAAATTAATGACTTCCCAGGCTTCAGGATGCCTTTTTTACACTCTATAAATGTGGAAATTTACATTGGAAACGTTTGGTTTAGCTGTTAATGAAGTTTCGTTTTTTTAGTGCTGAAAATTCATTGTCTGCTGGCGCTGTACACTTTTTCTAAGTGTTGCAATATCTCATGAAGGAAATACTGGACAATCAAATTAATGACTTTCCAGGCTTCAGGATGCCTTTCTACACTATATAAAGGTGGAAATTTACATTGGAAACGTTTGGTTTAGCTGTTATAAAAGTTTGGTTTTTTAGTGCTGTAAATGCATTTTCAGCTCGCGCTGTACACATTTGCTATGAGAGGCATTATCTCATAAGGGAAATATTGGACAATCAAATTAATGACTGCCCAGGCTTCAGGATGTCTTTTTACACTATATAAAGGTGGAAATTTACATTGGAAACGTTTAGTTTAGCTGTTATAAAAGTTTGTTTTTTTAGTGCTGTAAATGCATTTTCAGCTCGCGCTGTACACATTTGCTATGAGAGGCATTATCTCATAAGGGAAATATTGGACAATCAAATTAATGACTGCCCAGGCTTCAGGATGTCTTTTTACACTATATAAAGGTGGAAATTTACATTGGAAACGTTTAGTTTAGCTGTTATAAAAGTTTGTTTTTTTAGTGCTGAAAATGCATTTTCAGCTCGCACTGTACACATTTGCTATGTGAGGCATTATCTCAGAAGGGAAATACTGGACAATCAAATTAATGACTTCCCAGGCTTCAGGATGCCTTTTTACACTCTATAAATGTGGAAATTTACATTGGAAACGTTTGGTTTAGCTGTTAATGAAGTTTCGTTTTTTTAGTGCTGAAAATTCATTGTCTGCTGGCGCTGTACACTTTTTCTAAGTGTTGCAATATCTCATGAAGGAAATACTGGACAATCAAATTAATGACTTTCCAGGCTTCAGGATGCCTTTCTACACTATATAAAGGTGGAAATTTACATTGGAAACGTTTGGTTTAGCTGTTATAAAAGTTTGGTTTTTTAGTGCTGTAAATGCATTTTCAGCTCGCGCTGTACACATTTGCTATGAGAGGCATTATCTCATAAGGGAAATATTGGACAATCAAATTAATGACTGCGCAGGCTTCAGGATGTCTTTTTACACTATATAAAGGTGGAAATTTACATTGGAAACGTTTGGTTTAGCTGTTATAAAAGTTTGTTTTTTTAGTGCTGTAAATGCATTTTCAGCTCGCGCTGTACACATTTGCTATGAGAGGCATTATCTCATAAGGGAAATATTGGACAATCAAATTAATGGCTGCCCGGGCTTCAGGATGTCTTTTTACACTATATAAAGGTGGAAATTTACATTGGAAACGTTTAGTTTAGCTGTTAATGAAGTTTCGTTTTTTTAGTGCTGAAAATTCATTGTCTGCTGGCGCTGTACACTTTTTCTAAATGTTGCAATATCTCATGAAGGAAATACTGGACAATCAAATTAATGACTTTCCAGGCTTCAGGATGCCTTTCTACACTATATAAAGGTGGAAATTTACATTGGAAACGTTTGGTTTAGCTGTTATAAAAGTTTGGTTTTTTTAGTGCTGTAAATGCATTTTCAGCTCGCGCTGTACACATTTGCTATGAGAGGCATTATCTCATAAGGGAAATATTGGACAATCAAATTAATGACTGCCCAGGCTTCAGGATGTCTTTTTACACTATATAAAGGTGGAAATTTACATTGGAAACGTTTGGTTTAGGTGTTATATAAGTTTGGTTTTTTAGTGCTGAAAATGCATTTTCAGCTCGCACTGTACACATTTGCTATGTGAGGCATTATCTCATAAGGGAAATACTGGACAATCAAATTAATGACTTCCCAGGCTTCAGGATGCCTTTTTACACTCTATAAATGTGGAAATTTACATTGGAAACGTTTGGTTTAGCTGTTAATGAAGTTTCGTTTTTTTAGTGCTGAAAATTCATTGTCTGCTGGCGCTGTACACTTTTTCTAAGTGTTGCAATATCTCATGAAGGAAATACTGGACAATCAAATTAATGACTTTCCAGGCTTCAGGATGCCTTTCTACACTATATAAAGGTGGAAATTTACATTGGAAACGTTTGGTTTAGCTGTTATAAAAGTTTGGTTTTTTAGTGCTGTAAATGCATTTTCAGCTCGCGCTGTACACATTTGCTATGAGAGGCATTATCTCATAAGGGAAATATTGGACAATCAAATTAATGACTGCCCAGGCTTCAGGATGTCTTTTTACACTATATAAAGGTGGAAATTTACATTGGAAACGTTTGGTTTAGCTGTTATAAAAGTTTGTTTTTTTAGTGCTGTAAATGCATTTTCAGCTCGCACTGTACACATTTGCTATGAGAGGCATTATCTCATAAGGGAAATATTGGACAATCAAATTAATGACTGCCCAGGCTTCAGGATGTCTTTTTACACTATATAAAGGTGGAAATTTACATTGGAAACGTTTACTTTAGCTGTTAATGAAGTTTCGTTTATTTAGTGCTGAAAATTCATTGTCTGCTGGCGCTGTACACTTTTTCTAAGTGTTGCAATATCTCATGAAGGAAATACTGGACAATCAAATTAATGACTTTCCAGGCTTCAGGATGCCTTTCTACACTATATAAAGGTGGAAATTTACATTGGAAACGTTTGGTTTAGCTGTTATAAAAGTTTGTTTTTTTAGTGCTGTAAATGCATTTTCAGCTCGCACTGTACACATTTGCTGTGAGGCATTATCTCATAAGGGAAATACTGGACAATCAAATTAATGACTTCCCAGGCTTCAGGATGCCTTTTTACACTCTATAAATGTGGAAATTTACATTGGAAACGTTTGGTTTAGCTGTTAATGAAGTTTCGTTTTTTTAGTGCTGAAAATTCATTGTCTGCTGGCGCTGTACACTTTTTCTAAGTGTTGCAATATCTCATGAAGGAAATACTGGACAATCAAATTAATGACTTTCCAGGCTTCAGGATGCCTTTCTACACTATATAAAGGTGGAAATTTACATTGGAAACGTTTGGTTTAGCTGTTATAAAAGTTTGGTTTTTTAGTGCTGTAAATGCATTTTCAGCTCGCGCTGTACACATTTGCTATGAGAGGCATTATCTCATAAGGGAAATATTGGACAATCAAATTAATGACTGCCCAGGCTTCAGGATGTCTTTTTACACTATATAAAGGTGGAAATTTACATTGGAAACGTTTGGTTTAGCTGTTATAAAAGTTTGTTTTTTTAGTGCTGTAAATGCATTTTCAGCTCGCACTGTACACATTTGCTATGAGAGGCATTATCTCATAAGGGAAATATTGGACAATCAAATTAATGACTGCCCAGGCTTCAGGATGTCTTTTTACACTATATAAAGGTGGAAATTTACATTGGAAACGTTTGGTTTAGCTGTTATAAAAGTTTGTTTTTTTAGTGCTGTAAATGCATTTTCAGCTCGCACTGTACACATTTGCTATGAGAGGCATTATCTCATAAGGGAAATATTGGACAATCAAATTAATGACTGCCCAGGCTTCAGGATGTCTTTTTACACTATATAAAGGTGGAAATTTACATTTGAAACGTTTGGTTTAGCTGTTATAAAAGTTTGTTTTTTTAGTGCTGAAAATGCATTTTCAGCTCGCGCTGTACACATTTGCTATGAGAGGCATTATCTCATAAGGGAAATATTGGACAATCAAATTAATGACTGCCCAGGCTTCAGGATGCCTTTTTACACTCTATAAATGTGGAAATTTACATTGGAAACGTTTGGTTTAGCTGTTAATGAAGTTTCGTTTATTTAGTGCTGAAAATTCATTGTCTGCTGGCGCTGTACACTTTTTCTAAGTGTTGCAATATCTCATGAAGGAAATACTGGACAATCAAATTAATGACTTTCCAGGCTTCAGGATGCCTTTCTACACTATATAAAGGTGGAAATTTACATTGGAAACGTTTGGTTTAGCTGTTATAAAAGTTTGGTTTTTTAGTGCTGTAAATGCATTTTCAGCTCGCGCTGTACACATTTGCTATGAGAGGCATTATCTCATAAGGGAAATATTGGACAATCAAATTAATGACTGCCCAGGCTTCAGGATGTCTTTTTACACTATATAAAGGTGGAAATTTACATTGGAAACGTTTAGTTTAGCTGTTAATGAAGTTTCGTTTTTTTAGTGCTGGAAATTCATTGTCTGCTGGCGCTGTACACTTTTTCTAAGTGTTGCAATATCTCATGAAGGAAATACTGGACAATCAAATTAAAGACTTTCCAGGCTTCAGGATGCCTTTTTACACTATATAAAGGTGGAAATTTACATTGGAAACGTTTGGTTTAGCTGTTATAAAAGTTTGGTTTTTTAGTGCTGTAAATGCATTTTCAGCTCGCGCTGTACACATTTGCTATGAGAGGCATTATCTCATAAGGGAAATATTGGACAATCAAATTAATGACTGCCCAGGCTTCAGGATGTCTTTTTACACTATATAAAGGTGGAAATTTACATTGGAAACATTTAGTTTAGCTGTTAATGAAGTTTCGTTTTTTTAGTGCTGAAAATTCATTGTCTGCTGGCGCTGTACACTTTTGCTAAGTGTTGCAATATCTCATGAAGGAAATACTGGACAATCAAATTAATGACTTTCCAGGCTTCAGGATGCCTTTCTACACTATATAAAGGTGGAAATTTACATTGGAAACGTTTGGTTTAGCTGTTATAAAAGTTTGTTTTTTTAGTGCTGTAAATGCATTTTCAGCTCGCGCTGTACACATTTGCTATGAGAGGCATTATCTCATAAGGGAAATATTGGACAATCAAATTAATGACTGCCCAGGCTTCAGGATGTCTTTTTACACTATATAAAGGTGGAAATTTACATTGGAAACGTTTGGTTTAGCTGTTATAAAAGTTTGGTTTTTTAGTGCTGTAAATGCATTTTCAGCTCGCGCTGTACACATTTGCTATGAGAGGCATTATCTCATAAGGGAAATATTGGACAATCAAATTAATGACTGCCCAGGCTTCAGGATGTCTTTTTACACTATATAAAGGTGGAAATTTACATTGGAAACGTTTAGTTTAGCTGTTATAAAAGTTTGTTTTTTTAGTGCTGTAAATGCATTTTCAGCTCGCGCTGTACACATTTGCTATGAGAGGCATTATCTCATAAGGGAAATATTGGACAATCAAATTAATGACTGCCCAGGCTTCAGGATGTCTTTTTACACTATATAAAGGTGGAAATTTACATTGGAAACGTTTAGTTTAGCTGTTATAAAAGTTTGTTTTTTTAGTGCTGAAAATGCATTTTCAGCTCGCACTGTACACATTTGCTATGTGAGGCATTATCTCATAAGGGAAATACTGGACAATCAAATTAATGACTTCCCAGGCTTCAGGATGCCTTTTTACACTCTATAAATGTGGAAATTTACATTGGAAACGTTTGGTTTAGCTGTTAATGAAGTTTCGTTTTTTTAGTGCTGAAAATTCATTGTCTGCTGGCGCTGTACACTTTTTCTAAGTGTTGCAATATCTCATGAAGGAAATACTGGACAATAAAATTAATGACTTTCCAGGCTTCAGGATGCCTTTCTACACTATATAAAGGTGGAAATTTACATTGGAAACGTTTGGTTTAGCTGTTATAAAAGTTTGGTTTTTTAGTGCTGTAAATGCATTTTCAGCTCGCGCTGTACACATTTGCTATGAGAGGCATTATCTCATAAGGGAAATATTGGACAATCAAATTAATGACTGCCCAGGCTTCAGGATGTCTTTTTACACTATATAAAGGTGGAAATTTACATTGGAAACGTTTAGTTTAGCTGTTATAAAAGTTTGTTTTTTTAGTGCTGTAAATGCATTTTCAGCTCGCGCTGTACACATTTGCTATGTGAGGCATTATCTCATAAGGGAAATACTGGACAATCAAATTAATGACTGCCCAGGCTTCAGGATGTCTTTTTACACTATATAAAGGTGGAAATTTACATTGGAAACGTTTGGTTTAGCTGTTATAAAAGTTTGGTTTTTTAGTGCTGAAAATGCATTTTCAGCTCGCACTGTACACATTTGCTATGTGAGGCATTATCTCAGAAGGGAAATACTGGACAATCAAATTAATGACTTCCCAGGCTTCAGGATGCCTTTTTACACTCTATAAATGTGGAAATTTACATTGGAAACGTTTGGTTTAGCTGTTAATGAAGTTTCGTTTTTTTAGTGCTGAAAATTCATTGTCTGCTGGCGCTGTACACTTTTTCTAAGTGTTGCAATATCTCATGAAGGAAATACTGGACAATCAAATTAATGACTTTCCAGGCTTCAGGATGCCTTTCTACACTATATAAAGGTGGAAATTTACATTGGAAACGTGTGGTTTAGCTGTTATAAAAGTTTGGTTTTTTAGTGCTGTAAATGCATTTTCAGCTCGCGCTGTACACATTTGCTATGAGAGGCATTATCTCATAAGGGAAATATTGGACAATCAAATTAATGACTGCCCAGGCTTCAGGATGTCTTTTTACACTATATAAAGGTGGAAATTTACATTGGAAACGTTTAGTTTAGCTGTTATAAAAGTTTGTTTTTTTAGTGCTGAAAATGCATTTTCAGCTCGCACTGTACACATTTGCTATGTGAGGCATTATCTCAGAAGGGAAATACTGGACAATCAAATTAATGACTTCCCAGGCTTCAGGATGCCTTTTTACACTCTATAAATGTGGAAATTTACATTGGAAACGTTTGGTTTAGCTGTTAATGAAGTTTCGTTTTTTTAGTGCTGAAAATTCATTATCTGCTGGCGCTGTACACTTTTTCTAAGTGTTGCAATATCTCATGAAGGAAATACTGGACAATCAAATTAATGACTTTCCAGGCTTCAGGATGCCTTTCTACACTATATAAAGGTGGAAATTTACATTGGAAACGTTTGGTTTAGCTGTTATAAAAGTTTTGTTTTTTTTAGTGCTGAAAATGCATTTTCAGCTCGCACTGTACACATTTGCTATGTGAGGCATTATCTCATAAGGGAAATACTGGACAATCAAATTAATGACTGCCCAGGCTTCAGGATGTCTTTTTACACTCTATAAATGTGGAAATTTACATTGGAAACGTTTGGTTTAGCTGTTAATGAAGTTTCGTTTTTTTAGTGCTGAAAATTCATTGTCTACTGGCGCTGTACACTTTTTCTAAGTGTTGCAATATCTCATGAAGGAAATACTGGACAATCAAATTAATGACTTTCCAGGCTTCAGGATGCCTTTCTACACTATATAAAGGTGGAAATTTACATTGGAAACGTTTGGTTTAGCTGTTATAAAAGTTTGGTTTTTTAGTGCTGTAAATGCATTTTCAGCTCGCGCTGTACACATTTGCTATGAGAGGCATTATCTCATAAGGGAAATATTGGACAATCAAATTAATGACTGCCCAGGCTTCAGGATGTCTTTTTACACTATATAAAGGTGGAAATTTACATTGGAAACGTTTAGTTTAGCTGTTAATGAAGTTTCGTTTTTTTAGTGCTGAAAATTCATTGTCTACTGGCGCTGTACACTTTTTCTAAGTGTTGCAATATCTCATGAAGGAAATACTGGACAATCAAATTAATGACTTTCCAGGCTTCAGGATGCCTTTCTACACTATATAAAGGTGGAAATTTACATTGGAAACGTGTGGTTTAGCTGTTATAAAAGTTTGGTTTTTTAGTGCTGTAAATGCATTTTCAGCTCGCGCTGTACACATTTGCTATGAGAGGCATTATCTCATAAGGGAAATATTGGACAATCAAATTAATGACTGCCCAGGCTTCAGGATGTCTTTTTACACTATATAAAGGTGGAAATTTACATTGGAAACGTTTAGTTTAGCTGTTATAAAAGTTTGTTTTTTTAGTGCTGAAAATGCATTTTCAGCTCGCACTGTACACATTTGCTATGTGAGGCATTATCTCAGAAGGGAAATACTGGACAATCAAATTAATGACTTCCCAGGCTTCAGGATGCCTTTTTACACTCTATAAATGTGGAAATTTACATTGGAAACGTTTGGTTTAGCTGTTAATGAAGTTTCGTTTTTTTAGTGCTGAAAATTCATTGTCTGCTGGCGCTGTACACTTTTTCTAAGTGTTGCAATATCTCATGAAGGAAATACTGGACAATCAAATTAATGACTTTCCAGGCTTCAGGATGCCTTTCTACACTATATAAAGGTGGAAATTTACATTGGAAACGTTTGGTTTAGCTGTTATAAAAGTTTGGTTTTTTAGTGCTGTAAATGCATTTTCAGCTCGCGCTGTACACATTTGCTATGAGAGGCATTATCTCATAAGGGAAATATTGGACAATCAAATTAATGACTGCCCAGGCTTCAGAATGTCTTTTTACACTATATAAAGGTGGAAATTTACATTGGAAACGTTTAGTTTAGCTGTTAATGAAGTTTCGTTTTTTTAGTGCTGAAAATTCATTGTCTGCTGGCGCTGTACACTTTTTCTAAGTGTTGCAATATCTCATGAAGGAAATACTGGACAATCAAATTAATGACTTTCCAGGCTTCAGGATGCCTTTCTACACTATATAAAGGTAGAAATTTACATTGGAAACGTTTGGTTTAGCTGTTATAAAAGTTTGGTTTTTTAGTGCTGTAAATGCATTTTCAGCTCGCGCTGTACACATTTGCTATGAGAGGCATTATCTCATAAGGGAAATATTGGACAATCAAATTAATGACTGCCCAGGCTTCAGGATGTCTTTTTACACTATATAAAGGTGGAAATTTACATTGGAAACGTTTAGTTTAGCTGTTATAAAAGTTTGTTTTTTTAGTGCTGAAAATGCATTTTCAGCTCGCACTGTACACATTTGCTATGTGAGGCATTATCTCAGAAGGGAAATACTGGACAATCAAATTAATGACTTCCCAGGCTTCAGGATGCCTTTTTACACTCTATAAATGTGGAAATTTACATTGGAAACGTTTGGTTTAGCTGTTAATGAAGTTTCGTTTTTTTAGTGCTGAAAATTCATTGTCTGCTGGCGCTGTACACTTTTTCTAAGTGTTGCAATATCTCATGAAGGAAATACTGGACAATCAAATTAATGACTTTCCAGGCTTCAGGATGCCTTTCTACACTATATAAAGGTGGAAATTTACATTGGAAACGTGTGGTTTAGCTGTTATAAAAGTTTGGTTTTTTAGTGCTGTAAATGCATTTTCAGCTCGCGCTGTACACATTTGCTATGAGAGGCATTATCTCATAAGGGAAATATTGGACAATCAAATTAATGACTGCCCAGGCTTCAGGATGTCTTTTTACACTATATAAAGGTGGAAATTTACATTGGAAACGTTTAGTTTAGCTGTTAATGAAGTTTCGTTTTTTTAGTGCTGGAAATTCATTGTCTGCTGGCGCTGTACACTTTTTCTAAGTGTTGCAATATCTCATGAAGGAAATACTGGACAATCAAATTAAAGACTTTCCAGGCTTCAGGATGCCTTTTTACACTATATAAAGGTGGAAATTTACATTGGAAACGTTTGGTTTAGCTGTTATAAAAGTTTGGTTTTTTAGTGCTGTAAATGCATTTTCAGCTCGCGCTGTACACATTTGCTATGAGAGGCATTATCTCATAAGGGAAATATTGGACAATCAAATTAATGACTGCCCAGGCTTCAGGATGTCTTTTTACACTATATAAAGGTGGAAATTTACATTGGAAACATTTAGTTTAGCTGTTAATGAAGTTTCGTTTTTTTAGTGCTGAAAATTCATTGTCTGCTGGCGCTGTACACTTTTTCTAAGTGTTGCAATATCTCATGAAGGAAATACTGGACAATCAAATTAATGACTTTCCAGGCTTCAGGATGCCTTTCTACACTATATAAAGGTGGAAATTTACATTGGAAACGTTTGGTTTAGCTGTTATAAAAGTTTGTTTTTTTAGTGCTGTAAATGCATTTTCAGCTCGCGCTGTACACATTTGCTATGAGAGGCATTATCTCATAAGGAAAATATTGGACAATCAAATTAATGACTGCCCAGGCTTCAGGATGTCTTTTTACACTATATAAAGGTGGAAATTTACATTGGAAACGTTTGGTTTAGCTGTTATAAAAGTTTGGTTTTTTAGTGCTGTAAATGCATTTTCAGCTCGCGCTGTACACATTTGCTATGAGAGGCATTATCTCATAAGGGAAATATTGGACAATCAAATTAATGGCTGCCCGGGCTTCAGGATGTCTTTTTACACTATATAAAGGTGGAAATTTACATTGGAAACGTTTAGTTTAGCTGTTAATGAAGTTTCGTTTTTTTAGTGCTGAAAATTCATTGTCTGCTGGCGCTGTACACTTTTTCTAAATGTTGCAATATCTCATGAAGGAAATACTGGACAATCAAATTAATGACTTTCCAGGCTTCAGGATGCCTTTCTACACTATATAAAGGTGGAAATTTACATTGGAAACGTTTGGTTTAGCTTTTATAAAAGTTTGGTTTTTTAGTGCTGTAAATGCATTTTCAGCTCGCGCTGTACACATTTGCTATGAGAGGCATTATCTCATAAGGGAAATATTGGACAATCAAATTAATGACTGCCCAGGCTTCAGGATGTCTTTTTACACTATATAAAGGAGGAAATTTACATTGGAAACGTTTGGTTTAGGTGTTATAAAAGTTTGGTTTTTTAGTGCTGAAAATGCATTTTCAGCTCGCGCTGTACACATTTGCAATGAGAGGCATTATCTCATAAGGGAAATACTGGACAATCAAATTAATGACTTCCCAGGCTTCAGGTTGCCTTTTTACACTCTATAAATGTGGAAATTTACATTGGAAACGTTTGGTATAGCTGTTAATGAAGTTTCGTTTTTTTTAGTGCTGAAAATTCATTGTCTGCTGGCGCTGTACACTTTTTCTAAGTGTTGCAATATCTCATGAAGGAAATACTGGACAATCAAATTAATGACTTTCCAGGCTTCAGGATGCCTTTCTACACTATATAAAGGTGGAAATTTACATTGGAAACGTTTGGTTTAGCTGTTATAAAAGTTTGGTTTTTTAGTGCTGTAAATGCATTTTCAGCTCGCGCTGTACACATTTGCTATGAGAGGCATTATCTCATAAGGGAAATATTGGACAATCAAATTAATGACTGCCCAGGCTTCAGGATGTCTTTTTACACTATATAAAGGTGGAAATTTACATTGGAAACGTTTGGTTTAGCTGTTATAAAAGTTTGTTTTTTTAGTGCTGTAAATGCATTTTCAGCTCGCACTGTACACATTTGCTATGAGAGGCATTATCTCATAAGGGAAATATTGGACAATCAAATTAATGACTGCCCAGGCTTCAGGATGTCTTTTTACACTATATAAAGGTGGAAATTTACATTGGAAACGTTTACTTTAGCTGTTAATGAAGTTTCGTTTATTTAGTGCTGATAATTCATTGTCTGCTGGCGCTGTACACTTTTTCTAAGTGTTGCAATATCTCATGAAGGAAATACTGGACAATCAAATTAATGACTTTCCAGGCTTCAGGATGCCTTTCTACACTATATAAAGGTGGAAATTTACATTGGAAACGTTTGGTTTAGCTGTTATAAAAGTTTGTTTTTTTAGTGCTGTAAATGCATTTTCAGCTCGCACTGTACACATTTGCTATGTGAGGCATTATCTCATAAGGGAAATACTGGACAATCAAATTAATGACTTCCCAGGCTTCAGGATGCCTTTTTACACTCTATAAATGTGGAAATTTACATTGGAAACGTTTGGTTTAGCTGTTAATGAAGTTTCGTTTTTTTTAGTGCTGAAAATTCATTGTCTGCTGGCGCTGTACACTTTTTCTAAGTGTTGCAATATCTCATGAAGGAAATACTATACAATCAAATTAATGACTTTCCAGGCTTCAGGATGCCTTTCTACACTATATAAAGGTGGAAATTTACATTGGAAACGTTTGGTTTAGCTGTTATAAAAGTTTGTTTTTTTAGTGCTGTAAATGCATTTTCAGCTCGCGCTGTACACATTTGCTATGAGAGGCATTATCTCATAAGGGAAATATTGGACAATCAAATTAATGACTGCCCAGGCTTCAGGATGTCTTTTTACACTATATAAAGGTGGAAATTTACATTGGAAACGTTTGGTTTAGCTGTTATAAAAGTTTGTTTTTTTAGTGCTGTAAATGCATTTTCAGCTCGCACTGTACACATTTGCTATGAGAGGCATTATCTCATAAGGGAAATATTGGACAATCAAATTAATGACTGCCCAGGCTTCAGGATGTCTTTTTACACTATATAAAGGTGGAAATTTACATTGGAAACGTTTACTTTAGCTGTTAATGAAGTTTCGTTTATTTAGTGCTGAAAATTCATTGTCTGCTGGCGCTGTACACTTTTTCTAAGTGTTGCAATATCTCATGAAGGAAATACTGGACAATCAAATTAATGACTTTCCAGGCTTCAGGATGCCTTTCTACACTATATAAAGGTGGAAATTTACATTGGAAACGTTTCGTTTAGCTGTTATAAAAGTTTGTTTTTTTAGTGCTGTAAATGCATTTTCAGCTCGCACTGTACACATTTGCTATGTGAGGCATTATCTCATAAGGGAAATACTGGACAATCAAATTAATGACTTCCCAGGCTTCAGGATGCCTTTTTACACTCTATAAATGTGGAAATTTACATTGGAAACGTTTGGTTTAGGTGTTATATAAGTTTGTTTTTTTAGTGCTGAAAATGCATTTTCAGCTCGCACTGTACACATTTGCTATGTGAGGCATTATCTCATAAGGGAAATACTGGACAATCAAATTAATGACTTCCCAGGCTTCAGGATGCCTTTTTACACTCTATAAATGTGGAAATTTACATTGGAAACGTTTGGTTTAGCTGTTAATGAAGTTTCGTTTTTTTAGTGCTGAAAATTCATTGTCTGCTGGCGCTGTACACTTTTTCTAAGTGTTGCAATATCTCATGAAGGAAATACTGGACAATCAAATTAATGACTTTCCAGGCTTCAGGATGCCTTTCTACACTATATAAAGGTGGAAATTTACATTGGAAACGTTTGGTTTAGCTGTTATAAAAGTTTGGTTTTTTAGTGCTGTAAATGCATTTTCAGCTCGCGCTGTACACATTTGCTATGAGAGGCATTATCTCATAAGGGAAATATTGGACAATCAAATTAATGACTGCCCAGGCTTCAGGATGTCTTTTTACACTATATAAAGGTGGAAATTTACATTGGAAACGTTTGGTTTAGCTGTTATAAAAGTTTGTTTTTTTAGTGCTGTAAATGCATTTTCAGCTCGCACTGTACACATTTGCTATGAGAGGCATTATCTCATAAGGGAAATATTGGACAATCAAATTAATGACTGCCCAGGCTTCAGGATGTCTTTTTACACTATATAAAGGTGGAAATTTACATTGGAAACGTTTACTTTAGCTGTTAATGAAGTTTCGTTTATTTAGTGCTGAAAATTCATTGTCTGCTGGCGCTGTACACTTTTTCTAAGTGTTGCAATATCTCATGAAGGAAATACTGGACAATCAAATTAATGACTTTCCAGGCTTCAGGATGCCTTTCTACACTATATAAAGGTGGAAATTTACATTGGAAACGTTTGGTTTAGCTGTTATAAAAGTTTGTTTTTTTAGTGCTGTAAATGCATTTTCAGCTCGCACTGTACACATTTGCTGTGAGGCATTATCTCATAAGGGAAATACTGGACAATCAAATTAATGACTTCCCAGGCTTCAGGATGCCTTTTTACACTCTATAAATGTGGAAATTTACATTGGAAACGTTTGGTTTAGCTGTTAATGAAGTTTCGTTTTTTTGTGCTGAAAATTCATTGTCTACTGGCGCTGTACACTTTTTCTAAGTGTTGCAATATCTCATGAAGGAAATACTGGACAATCAAATTAATGACTTTCCAGGCTTCAGGATGCCTTTCTACACTATATAAAGGTGGAAATTTACATTGGAAACGTTTGGTTTAGCTGTTATAAAAGTTTTGTTTTTTTTAGTGCTGAAAATGCATTTTCAGCTCGCACTGTACACATTTGCTATGTGAGGCATTATCTCATAAGGGAAATACTGGATAATCAAATTAATGACTGCCCAGGCTTCAGGATGTCTTTTTACACTATATAAAGGTGGAAATTTACATTGGAAACGTTTGGTTTAGCTGTTATAAAAGTTTGGTTTTTTAGTGCTGAAAATGCATTTTCAGCTCGCACTGTACACATTTGCTATGTGAGGCATTATCTCATAAGGGAAATACTGGACAATCAAATTAATGACTGCCCAGGCTTCAGGATGTCTTTTTACACTCTATAAATGTGGAAATTTACATTGGAAACGTTTGGTTTAGCTGTTAATGAAGTTTCGTTTTTTTAGTGCTGAAAATTCATTGTCTACTGGCGCTGTACACTTTTTCTAAGTGTTGCAATATCTCATGAAGGAAATACTGGACAATCAAATTAATGACTTTCCAGGCTTCAGGATGCCTTTCTACACTATATAAAGGTGGAAATTTACATTGGAAACGTTTGGTTTAGCTGTTATAAAAGTTTGGTTTTTTAGTGCTGTAAATGCATTTTCAGCTCGCGCTGTACACATTTGCTATGAGAGGCATTATCTCATAAGGGAAATATTGGACAATCAAATTAATGACTGCCCAGGCTTCAGGATGTCTTTTTACACTATATAAAGGTGGAAATTTACATTGGAAACGTTTAGTTTAGCTGTTAATGAAGTTTCGTTTTTTTAGTGCTGAAAATTCATTGTCTACTGGCGCTGTACACTTTTTCTAAGTGTTGCAATATCTCATGAAGGAAATACTGGACAATCAAATTAATGACTTTCCAGGCTTCAGGATGCCTTTCTACACTATATAAAGGTGGAAATTTACATTGGAAACGTGTGGTTTAGCTGTTATAAAAGTTTGGTTTTTTAGTGCTGTAAATGCATTTTCAGCTCGCGCTGTACACATTTGCTATGAGAGGCATTATCTCATAAGGGAAATATTGGACAATCAAATTAATGACTGCCCAGGCTTCAGGATGTCTTTTTACACTATATAAAGGTGGAAATTTACATTGGAAACGTTTGGTTTAGCTGTTATAAAAGTTTGGTTTTTTAGTGCTGAAAATGCATTTTCAGCTCGCACTGTACACATTTGCTATGTGAGGCATTATCTCATAAGGGAAATACTGGACAATCAAATTAATGACTTCCCAGGCTTCAGGATGCATTTTTACACTCTATAAATGTGGAAATTTACATTGGAAACGTTTGGTTTAGCTGTTATAAAAGTTTGTTTTTTTAGTGCTGTAAATGCATTTTCAGCTCGCGCTGTACACATTTGCTATGTGAGGCATTATCTCATAAGGGAAATACTGGACAATCAAATTAATGACTGCCCAGGCTTCAGGATGTCTTTTTACACTATATAAAGGTGGAAATTTACATTGGAAACGTTTGGTTTAGCTGTTATAAAAGTTTGGTTTTTTAGTGCTGAAAATGCATTTTCAGCTCGCACTGTACACATTTGCTATGTGAGGCATTATCTCATAAGGGAAATACTGGACAATCAAATTAATGACTTCCCAGGCTTCAGGATGCCTTTTTACACTCTATAAATGTGGAAATTTACATTGGAAACGTTTGGTTTAGCTGTTAATGAAGTTTCGTTTTTTTAGTGCTGAAAATTCATTGTCTGCTGGCGCTGTACACTTTTTCTAAGTGTTGCAATATCTCATGAAGGAAATACTGGACAATCAAATTAATGACTTTCCAGGCTTCAGGATGCCTTTCTACACTATATAAAGGTGGAAATTTACATTGGAAACGTTTGGTTTAGCTGTTATAAAAGTTTGGTTTTTTAGTGCTGTAAATGCATTTTCAGCTCGCGCTGTACACATTTGCTATGAGAGGCATTATCTCATAAGGGAAATATTGGACAATCAAATTAATGACTGCCCAGGCTTCAGGATGTCTTTTTACACTATATAAAGGTGGAAATTTACATTGGAAACGTTTAGTTTAGCTGTTAATGAAGTTTCGTTTTTTTAGTGCTGGAAATTCATTGTCTGCTGGCGCTGTACACTTTTTCTAAGTGTTGCAATATCTCATGAAGGAAATACTGGACAATCAAATTAAAGACTTTCCAGGCTTCAGGATGCCTTTTTACACTATATAAAGGTGGAAATTTACATTGGAAACGTTTGGTTTAGCTGTTATAAAAGTTTGGTTTTTTAGTGCTGTAAATGCATTTTCAGCTCGCGCTGTACACATTTGCTATGAGAGGCATTATCTCATAAGGGAAATATTGGACAATCAAATTAATGACTGCCCAGGCTTCAGGATGTCTTTTTACACTATATAAAGGTGGAAATTTACATTGGAAACATTTAGTTTAGCTGTTAATGAAGTTTCGTTTTTTTAGTGCTGAAAATTCATTGTCTGCTGGCGCTGTACACGTTTTCTAAGTGTTGCAATATCTCATGAAGGAAATACTGGACAATCAAATTAATGACTTTCCAGGCTTCAGGATGCCTTTCTACACTATATAAAGGTGGAAATTTACATTGGAAACGTTTGGTTTAGCTGTTATAAAAGTTTGTTTTTTTAGTGCTGTAAATGCATTTTCAGCTCGCGCTGTACACATTTGCTATGAGAGGCATTATCTCATAAGGGAAATATTGGACAATCAAATTAATGACTGCCCAGGCTTCAGGATGTCTTTTTACACTATATAAAGGTGGAAATTTACATTGGAAACGTTTGGTTTAGCTGTTATAAAAGTTTGGTTTTTTAGTGCTGTAAATGCATTTTCAGCTCGCGCTGTACACATTTGCTATGAGAGGCATTATCTCATAAGGGAAATATTGGACAATCAAATTAATGGCTGCCCGGGCTTCAGGATGTCTTTTTACACTATATAAAGGTGGAAATTTACATTGGAAACGTTTAGTTTAGCTGTTAATGAAGTTTCGTTTTTTTAGTGCTGAAAATTCATTGTCTGCTGGCGCTGTACACTTTTTCTAAATGTTGCAATATCTCATGAAGGAAATACTGGACAATCAAATTAATGACTTTCCAGGCTTCAGGATGCCTTTCTACACTATATAAAGGTGGAAATTTACATTGGAAACGTTTGGTTTAGCTTTTATAAAAGTTTGGTTTTTTAGTGCTGTAAATGCATTTTCAGCTCGCGCTGTACACATTTGCTATGAGAGGCATTATCTCATAAGGGAAATATTGGACAATCAAATTAATGACTGCCCAGGCTTCAGGATGTCTTTTTACACTATATAAAGGAGGAAATTTACATTGGAAACGTTTGGTTTAGGTGTTATAAAAGTTTGGTTTTTTAGTGCTGAAAATGCATTTTCAGCTCGCGCTGTACACATTTGCAATGAGAGGCATTATCTCATAAGGGAAATACTGGACAATCAAATTAATGACTTCCCAGGCTTCAGGATGCCTTTTTACACTCTATAAATGTGGAAATTTACATTGGAAACGTTTGGTTTAGCTGTTAATGAAGTTTCGTTTTTTTTAGTGCTGAAAATTCATTGTCTGCTGGCGCTGTACACTTTTTCTAAGTGTTGCAATATCTCATGAAGGAAATACTGGACAATCAAATTAATGACTTTCCAGGCTTCAGGATGCCTTTCTACACTATATAAAGGTGGAAATTTACATTGGAAACGTTTGGTTTAGCTGTTATAAAAGTTTGGTTTTTTAGTGCTGTAAATGCATTTTCAGCTCGCGCTGTACACATTTGCTATGAGAGGCATTATCTCATAAGGGAAATATTGGACAATCAAATTAATGACTGCCCAGGCTTCAGGATGTCTTTTTACACTATATAAAGGTGGAAATTTACATTGGAAACGTTTGGTTTAGCTGTTATAAAAGTTTGTTTTTTTAGTGCTGTAAATGCATTTTCAGCTCGCACTGTACACATTTGCTATGAGAGGCATTATCTCATAAGGGAAATATTGGACAATCAAATTAATGACTGCCCAGGCTTCAGGATGTCTTTTTACACTATATAAAGGTGGAAATTTACATTGGAAACGTTTACTTTAGCTGTTAATGAAGTTTCGTTTATTTAGTGCTGAAAATTCATTGTCTGCTGGCGCTGTACACTTTTTCTAAGTGTTGCAATATCTCATGAAGGAAATACTGGACAATCAAATTAATGACTTTCCAGGCTTCAGGATGCCTTTCTACACTATATAAAGGTGGAAATTTACATTGGAAACGTTTCGTTTAGCTGTTATAAAAGTTTGTTTTTTTAGTGCTGTAAATGCATTTTCAGCTCGCACTGTACACATTTGCTATGTGAGGCATTATCTCATAAGGGAAATACTGGACAATCAAATTAATGACTTCCCAGGCTTCAGGATGCCTTTTTACACTCTATAAATGTGGAAATTTACATTGGAAACGTTTGGTTTAGCTGTTAATGAAGTTTCGTTTTTTTAGTGCTGAAAATTCATTGTCTGCTGGCGCTGTACACTTTTTCTAAGTGTTGCAATATCTCATGAAGGAAATACTTGACAATCAAATTAATGACTTTCCAGGCTTCAGGATGCCTTTCTACACTATATAAAGGTGGAAATTTACATTGGAAACGTTTGGTTTAGCTGTTATAAAAGTTTGTTTTTTTAGTGCTGTAAATGCATTTTCAGCTCGCGCTGTACACATTTGCTATGAGAGGCATTATCTCATAAGGGAAATATTGGACAATCAAATTAATGACTGCCCAGGCTTCAGGATGTCTTTTTACACTATATAAAGGTGGAAATTTACATTGGAAACGTTTGGTTTAGCTGTTATAAAAGTTTGGTTTTTTAGTGCTGTAAATGCATTTTCAGCTCGCGCTGTACACATTTGCTATGAGAGGCATTATCTCATAAGGGAAATATTGGACAATCAAATTAATGGCTGCCCGGGCTTCAGGATGTCTTTTTACACTATATAAAGGTGGAAATTTACATTGGAAACGTTTAGTTTAGCTGTTAATGAAGTTTCGTTTTTTTAGTGCTGAAAATTCATTGTCTGCTGGCGCTGTACACTTTTTCTAAATGTTGCAATATCTCATGAAGGAAATACTGGACAATCAAATTAATGACTTTCCAGGCTTCAGGATGCCTTTCTACACTATATAAAGGTGGAAATTTACATTGGAAACGTTTGGTTTAGCTTTTATAAAAGTTTGGTTTTTTAGTGCTGTAAATGCATTTTCAGCTCGCGCTGTACACATTTGCTATGAGAGGCATTATCTCATAAGGGAAATATTGGACAATCAAATTAATGACTGCCCAGGCTTCAGGATGTCTTTTTACACTATATAAAGGAGGAAATTTACATTGGAAACGTTTGGTTTAGGTGTTATAAAAGTTTGGTTTTTTAGTGCTGAAAATGCATTTTCAGCTCGCGCTGTACACATTTGCAATGAGAGGCATTATCTCATAAGGGAAATACTGGACAATCAAATTAATGACTTCCCAGGCTTCAGGATGCCTTTTTACACTCTATAAATGTGGAAATTTACATTGGAAACGTTTGGTTTAGCTGTTAATGAAGTTTCGTTTTTTTTAGTGCTGAAAATTCATTGTCTGCTGGCGCTGTACACTTTTTCTAAGTGTTGCAATATCTCATGAAGGAAATACTGGACAATCAAATTAATGACTTTCCAGGCTTCAGGATGCCTTTCTACACTATATAAAGGTGGAAATTTACATTGGAAACGTTTGGTTTAGCTGTTATAAAAGTTTGGTTTTTTAGTGCTGTAAATGCATTTTCAGCTCGCGCTGTACACATTTGCTATGAGAGGCATTATCTCATAAGGGAAATATTGGACAATCAAATTAATGACTGCCCAGGCTTCAGGATGTCTTTTTACACTATATAAAGGTGGAAATTTACATTGGAAACGTTTGGTTTAGCTGTTATAAAAGTTTGTTTTTTTAGTGCTGTAAATGCATTTTCAGCTCGCACTGTACACATTTGCTATGAGAGGCATTATCTCATAAGGGAAATATTGGACAATCAAATTAATGACTGCCCAGGCTTCAGGATGTCTTTTTACACTATATAAAGGTGGAAATTTACATTGGAAACGTTTACTTTAGCTGTTAATGAAGTTTCGTTTATTTAGTGCTGAAAATTCATTGTCTGCTGGCGCTGTACACTTTTTCTAAGTGTTGCAATATCTCATGAAGGAAATACTGGACAATCAAATTAATGACTTTCCAGGCTTCAGGATGCCTTTCTACACTATATAAAGGTGGAAATTTACATTGGAAACGTTTCGTTTAGCTGTTATAAAAGTTTGTTTTTTTAGTGCTGTAAATGCATTTTCAGCTCGCACTGTACACATTTGCTATGTGAGGCATTATCTCATAAGGGAAATACTGGACAATCAAATTAATGACTTCCCAGGCTTCAGGATGCCTTTTTACACTCTATAAATGTGGAAATTTACATTGGAAACGTTTGGTTTAGCTGTTAATGAAGTTTCGTTTTTTTAGTGCTGAAAATTCATTGTCTGCTGGCGCTGTACACTTTTTCTAAGTGTTGCAATATCTCATGAAGGAAATACTTGACAATCAAATTAATGACTTTCCAGGCTTCAGGATGCCTTTCTACACTATATAAAGGTGGAAATTTACATTGGAAACGTTTGGTTTAGCTGTTATAAAAGTTTGTTTTTTTTAGTGCTGAAAATGCATTTTCAGCTCGCACTGTACACATTTGCAATGAGAGGCATTATCTCATAAGGGAAATACTGGACAATCAAATTAATGACTTCCCAGGCTTCAGGATGCCTTTTTACACTCTATAAATGTGGAAATTTACATTGGAAACGTTTGGTTTAGCTGTTAATGAAGTTTCGTTTTTTTTAGTGCTGAAAATTCATTGTCTGCTGGCGCTGTACACTTTTTCTAAGTGTTGCAATATCTCATGAAGGAAATACTGGACAATCAAATTAATGACTTTCCAGGCTTCAGGATGCCTTTCTACACTATATAAAGGTGGAAATTTACATTGGAAACGTTTGGTTTAGCTGTTATAAAAGTTTGGTTTTTTAGTGCTGTAAATGCATTTTCAGCTCGCGCTGTACACATTTGCTATGAGAGGCATTATCTCATAAGGGAAATATTGGACAATCAAATTAATGACTGCCCAGGCTTCAGGATGTCTTTTTACACTATATAAAGGTGGAAATTTACATTGGAAACGTTTGGTTTAGCTGTTATAAAAGTTTGTTTTTTTAGTGCTGTAAATGCATTTTCAGCTCGCACTGTACACATTTGCTATGAGAGGCATTATCTCATAAGGGAAATATTGGACAATCAAATTAATGACTGCCCAGGCTTCAGGATGTCTTTTTACACTATATAAAGGTGGAAATTTACATTGGAAACGTTTACTTTAGCTGTTAATGAAGTTTCGTTTATTTAGTGCTGAAAATTCATTGTCTGCTGGCGCTGTACACTTTTTCTAAGTGTTGCAATATCTCATGAAGGAAATACTGGACAATCAAATTAATGACTTTCCAGGCTTCAGGATGCCTTTCTACACTATATAAAGGTGGAAATTTACATTGGAAACGTTTCGTTTAGCTGTTATAAAAGTTTGTTTTTTTAGTGCTGTAAATGCATTTTCAGCTCGCACTGTACACATTTGCTATGTGAGGCATTATCTCATAAGGGAAATACTGGACAATCAAATTAATGACTTCCCAGGCTTCAGGATGCCTTTTTACACTCTATAAATGTGGAAATTTACATTGGAAACGTTTGGTTTAGCTGTTAATGAAGTTTCGTTTTTTTAGTGCTGAAAATTCATTGTCTGCTGGCGCTGTACACTTTTTCTAAGTGTTGCAATATCTCATGAAGGAAATACTTGACAATCAAATTAATGACTTTCCAGGCTTCAGGATGCCTTTCTACACTATATAAAGGTGGAAATTTACATTGGAAACGTTTGGTTTAGCTGTTATAAAAGTTTGTTTTTTTTAGTGCTGAAAATGCATTTTCAGCTCGCACTGTACACATTTGCTATGTGAGGCATTATCTCATAAGGGAAATACTGGATAATCAAATTAATGACTGCCCAGGCTTCAGGATGTCTTTTTACACTATATAAAGGTGGAAATTTACATTGGAAACGTTTGGTTTAGCTGTTATAAAAGTTTGGTTTTTTAGTGCTGAAAATGCATTTTCAGCTCGCACTGTACACATTTGCTATGTGAGGCATTATCTCATAAGGGAAATACTGGACAATCAAATTAATGACTGCCCAGGCTTCAGGATGCCTTTTTACACTCTATAAATGTGGAAATTTACATTGGAAACGTTTGGTTTAGCTGTTAATGAAGTTTCGTTTTTTTAGTGCTGAAAATTCATTGTCTGCTGGCGCTGTACACTTTTTCTAAGTGTTGCAATATCTCATGAAGGAAATACTGGACAATCAAATTAATGACTTTCCAGGCTTCAGGATGCCTTTCTACACTATATAAAGGTGGAAATTTACATTTGAAACGTTTGGTTTAGCTGTTATAAAAGTTTGGTTTTTTAGTGCTGTAAATGCATTTTCAGCTCGCGCTGTACACATTTGCTATGAGAGGCATTATCTCATAAGGGAAATATTGGACAATCAAATTAATGACTGCCCAGGCTTCAGGATGTCTTTTTACACTATATAAAGGTGGAAATTTACATTGGAAACGTTTGGTTTAGCTGTTATAAAAGTTTGTTTTTTTAGTGCTGAAAATGCATTTTCAGCTCGCACTGTACACATTTGCTATGTGAGGCATTATCTCCTAAGGGAAATACTGGACAATCAAATTAATGACTTCCCAGGCTTCAGGATGCCTTTTTACACTCTATAAATGTGGAAATTTACATTGGAAACGTTTGGTTTAGCTGTTAATGAAGTTTCGTTTTTTTAGTGCTGAAAATTCATTGTCTGCTGGCGCTGTACACTTTTTCTAAATGTTGCAATATCTCATGAAGGAAATACTGGACAATCAAATTAATGACTTTCCAGGCTTCAGGATGCCTTTCTACACTATATAAAGGTGGAAATTTACATTGGAAACGTTTGGTTTAGCTTTTATAAAAGTTTGGTTTTTTAGTGCTGTAAATGCATTTTCAGCTCGCGCTGTACACATTTGCTATGAGAGGCATTATCTCATAAGGGAAATATTGGACAATCAAATTAATGACTGCCCAGGCTTCAGGATGTCTTTTTACACTATATAAAGGAGGAAATTTACATTGGAAACGTTTGGTTTAGGTGTTATAAAAGTTTGGTTTTTTAGTGCTGAAAATGCATTTTCAGCTCGCGCTGTACACATTTGCAATGAGAGGCATTATCTCATAAGGGAAATACTGGACAATCAAATTAATGACTTCCCAGGCTTCAGGATGCCTTTTTACACTCTATAAATGTGGAAATTTACATTGGAAACGTTTGGTTTAGCTGTTAATGAAGTTTCGTTTTTTTTAGTGCTGAAAATTCATTGTCTGCTGGCGCTGTACACTTTTTCTAAGTGTTGCAATATCTCATGAAGGAAATACTGGACAATCAAATTAATGACTTTCCAGGCTTCAGGATGCCTTTCTACACTATATAAAGGTGGAAATTTACATTGGAAACGTTTGGTTTAGCTGTTATAAAAGTTTGGTTTTTTAGTGCTGTAAATGCATTTTCAGCTCGCGCTGTACACATTTGCTATGAGAGGCATTATCTCATAAGGGAAATATTGGACAATCAAATTAATGACTGCCCAGGCTTCAGGATGTCTTTTTACACTATATAAAGGTGGAAATTTACATTGGAAACGTTTGGTTTAGCTGTTATAAAAGTTTGTTTTTTTAGTGCTGTAAATGCATTTTCAGCTCGCACTGTACACATTTGCTATGAGAGGCATTATCTCATAAGGGAAATATTGGACAATCAAATTAATGACTGCCCAGGCTTCAGGATGTCTTTTTACACTATATAAAGGTGGAAATTTACATTGGAAACGTTTACTTTAGCTGTTAATGAAGTTTCGTTTATTTAGTGCTGAAAATTCATTGTCTGCTGGCGCTGTACACTTTTTCTAAGTGTTGCAATATCTCATGAAGGAAATACTGGACAATCAAATTAATGACTTTCCAGGCTTCAGGATGCCTTTCTACACTATATAAAGGTGGAAATTTACATTGGAAACGTTTCGTTTAGCTGTTATAAAAGTTTGTTTTTTTAGTGCTGTAAATGCATTTTCAGCTCGCACTGTACACATTTGCTATGTGAGGCATTATCTCATAAGGGAAATACTGGACAATCAAATTAATGACTTCCCAGGCTTCAGGATGCCTTTTTACACTCTATAAATGTGGAAATTTACATTGGAAACGTTTGGTTTAGCTGTTAATGAAGTTTCGTTTTTTTAGTGCTGAAAATTCATTGTCTGCTGGCGCTGTACACTTTTTCTAAGTGTTGCAATATCTCATGAAGGAAATACTTGACAATCAAATTAATGACTTTCCAGGCTTCAGGATGCCTTTCTACACTATATAAAGGTGGAAATTTACATTGGAAACGTTTGGTTTAGCTGTTATAAAAGTTTGTTTTTTTTAGTGCTGAAAATGCATTTTCAGCTCGCACTGTACACATTTGCTATGTGAGGCATTATCTCATAAGGGAAATACTGGATAATCAAATTAATGACTGCCCAGGCTTCAGGATGTCTTTTTACACTATATAAAGGTGGAAATTTACATTGGAAACGTTTGGTTTAGCTGTTATAAAAGTTTGGTTTTTTAGTGCTGAAAATGCATTTTCAGCTCGCACTGTACACATTTGCTATGTGAGGCATTATCTCATAAGGGAAATACTGGACAATCAAATTAATGACTGCCCAGGCTTCAGGATGCCTTTTTACACTCTATAAATGTGGAAATTTACATTGGAAACGTTTGGTTTAGCTGTTAATGAAGTTTCGTTTTTTTAGTGCTGAAAATTCATTGTCTGCTGGCGCTGTACACTTTTTCTAAGTGTTGCAATATCTCATGAAGGAAATACTGGACAATCAAATTAATGACTTTCCAGGCTTCAGGATGCCTTTCTACACTATATAAAGGTGGAAATTTACATTTGAAACGTTTGGTTTAGCTGTTATAAAAGTTTGGTTTTTTAGTGCTGTAAATGCATTTTCAGCTCGCGCTGTACACATTTGCTATGAGAGGCATTATCTCATAAGGGAAATATTGGACAATCAAATTAATGACTGCCCAGGCTTCAGGATGTCTTTTTACACTATATAAAGGTGGAAATTTACATTGGAAACGTTTGGTTTAGCTGTTATAAAAGTTTGTTTTTTTAGTGCTGAAAATGCATTTTCAGCTCGCACTGTACACATTTGCTATGTGAGGCATTATCTCCTAAGGGAAATACTGGACAATCAAATTAATGACTTCCCAGGCTTCAGGATGCCTTTTTACACTCTATAAATGTGGAAATTTACATTGGAAACGTTTGGTTTAGCTGTTAATGAAGTTTCGTTTTTTTAGTGCTGAAAATTCATTGTCTGCTGGCGCTGTACACTTTTTCTAAGTGTTGCAATATCTCATGAAGGAAATACTGGACAATCAAATTAATGACTTTCCAGGCTTCAGGATGCCTTTCTACACTATATAAAGGTGGAAATTTACATTGGAAACGTTTGGTTTAGCTGTTAATGAAGTTTCGTTTTTTTTAGTGCTGAAAATTCATTGTCTGCTGGCGCTGTACACTTTTTCTAAGTGTTGCAATATCTCATGAAGGAAATACTGGACAATCAAATTAATGACTTTCCAGGCTTCAGGATGCCTTTCTACACTATATAAAGGTGGAAATTTACATTGGAAACGTTTGGTTTAGCTGTTATAAAAGTTTGTTTTTTTAGTGCTGTAAATGCATTTTCAGCTCGCGCTGTACACATTTGCTATGAGAGGCATTATCTCATAAGGGAAATATTGGACAATCAAATTAATGACTGCCCAGGCTTCAGGGTGTCTTTTTACACTATATAAAGGTGGAAATTTACATTGGAAACGTTTGGTTTAGCTGTTATAAAAGTTTGTTTTTTTAGTGCTGTAAATGCATTTTCAGCTCGCGCTGTACACATTTGCTATGAGAGGCATTATCTCATAAGGGAAATATTGGACAATCAAATTAATGGCTGCCCAGGCTTCAGGATGTATTTTTACACTATATAAAGGTGGAAATTTACATTGGAAACGTTTAGTTTAGCTGTTAATGAAGTTTCGTTTTTTTAGTGCTGAAAATTCATTGTCTGCTGGCGCTGTACACTTTTTCTAAGTGTTGCAATATCTCATGAAGGAAATACTGGACAATCAAATTAATGACTTTCCAGGCTTCAGGATGCCTTTCTACACTATATAAAGGTGGAAATTTACATTGGAAACGTTTGGTTTAGCTGTTATAAATAGTTTGTTTTTTTAGTGCTGTAAATGCATTTTCAGCTCGCACTGTACACATTTGCTATGTGAGGCATTATCTCATAAGGGAAATACTGGACAATCAAATTAATGACTTCCCAGGCTTCAGGATGCCTTTTTACACTCTATAAATGTGGAAAATTACATTGGAAACGTTTGGTTTAGCTGTTAATGAAGTTTCGTTTTTTTAGTGCTGAAAATTCATTGTCTGCTGGCGCTGTACACTTTTTCTAAGTGTTGCAATATCTCATGAAGGAAATACTGGACAATCAAATTAATGACTTTCCAGGCTTCAGGATGCCTTTCTACACTATATAAAGGTGGAAATTTACATTGGAAACGTTTGGTTTAGCTGTTATAAAAGTTTGGTTTTTTAGTGCTGTAAATGCATTTTCAGCTCGCGCTGTACACATTTGCTATGAGAGGCATTATCTCATAAGGGAAATATTGGACAATCAAATTAATGACTGCCCAGGCTTCAGGATGTCTTTTTACACTATATAAGGGTGGAAATTTACATTGGAAACGTTTAGTTTAGCTGTTAATGAAGTTTCGTTTTTTTAGTGCTGAAAATTCATTGTCTGCTGGCGCTGTACACTTTTTCTAAGTGTTGCAATATCTCATGAAGGAAATACTGGACAATCAAATTAATGACTTTCCAGGCTTCAGGATGCCTTTCTACACTATATAAAGGTGGAAATGTACATTGGAAACGTTTGGTTTAGCTGTTATAAAAGTTTGGTTTTTTAGTGCTGTAAATGCATTTTCAGCTCGCGCTGTACACATTTGCTATGAGAGGCATTATCTCATAAGGGAAATATTGGACAATCAAATTAATGACTGCCCAGGCTTCAGGATGTCTTTTTACACTATATAAAGGTGGAAATTTACATTGGAAACGTTTGGTTTAGCTGTTATAAAAGTTTGGTTTTTTTAGTGCTGAAAATGCATTTTCAGCTCGCACTGTCCACATTTGCTATGTGAGGCATTATCTCATAAGGGAAATACTGGACAATCAAATTAATGACTGCCCAGGCTTCAGGATGTCTTTTTACACTATATAAAGGTGGAAATTTACATTTGAAACGTTTGGTTTAGCTGTTATAAAAGTTTGGTTTTTTAGTGCTGTAAATGCATTTTCAGCTCGCGCTGTACACATTTGCTATGAGAGGCATTATCTCATAAGGGAAATATTGGACAATCAAATTAATGACTGCCCAGGCTTCAGGATGTCTTTTTACACTATATAAAGGTGGAAATTTACATTGGAAACGTTTGGTTTAGCTGTTATAAAAGTTTGGTTTTTTAGTGCTGAAAATGCATTTTCAGCTCGCACTGTACACATTTGCTATGTGAGGCATTATCTCATAAGGGAAATACTGGACAATCAAATTAATGACTTCCCAGGCTTCAGGATGCCTTTTTACACTCTATAAATGTGGAAATTTACATTGGAAACGTTTGGTTTAGCTGTTAATGAAGTTTCGTTTTTTTAGTGCTGAAAATTCATTGTCTGCTGGCGCTGTACACTTTTTCTAAGTGTTGCAATATCTCATGAAGGAAATACTGGACAATCAAATTAATGACTTTCCAGGCTTCAGGATGCCTTTCTACACTATATAAAGGTGGAAATTTACATTGGAAACGTTTGGTTTAGCTGTTAATGAAGTTTCGTTTTTTTTAGTGCTGAAAATTCATTGTCTGCTGGCGCTGTACACTTTTTCTAAGTGTTGCAATATCTCATGAAGGAAATACTGGACAATCAAATTAATGACTTTCCAGGCTTCAGGATGCCTTTCTACACTATATAAAGGTGGAAATTTACATTGGAAACGTTTGGTTTAGCTGTTATAAAAGTTTGGTTTTTTAGTGCTGTAAATACATTTTCAGCTCGCGCTGTACACATTTGCTATGAGAGGCATTATCTCATAAGGGAAATATTGGACAATCAAATTAATGACTGCCCAGGCTTCAGGATGTCTTTTTACACTATATAAAGGTGGAAATTTACATTGGAAACGTTTGGTTTAGCTGTTATAAAAGTTTGTTTTTTTAGTGCTGTAAATGCATTTTCAGCTCGCGCTGTACACATTTGCTATGAGAGGCATTATCTCATAAGGGAAACATTGGACAATCAAATTAATGGCTGCCCAGGCTTCAGGATGTCTTTTTACACTATATAAAGGTGGACATTTACATTGGAAACGTTTAGTTTAGCTGTTAATGAAGTTTCGTTTTTTTAGTGCTGAAAATTCATTGTCTGCTGGCGCTGTACACTTTTTCTAAGTGTTGCAATATCTCATGAAGGAAATACTGGACAATCAAATTAATGACTTTCCAGGCTTCAGATGCCTTTCTACACTATATAAAGGTGGAAATTTACATTGGAAACGTTTGGTTTAGCTGTTATAAATAGTTTGTTTTTTTAGTGCTGTAAATGCATTTTCAGCTCGCACTGTACACATTTGCTATGTGAGGCATTATCTCATAAGGGAAATACTGGACAATCAAATTAATGACTTCCCAGGCTTCAGGATGCATTTTTACACTCTATAAATGTGGAAATTTACATTGGAAACGTTTGGTTTAGCTGTTATAAAAGTTTGTTTTTTTAGTGCTGTAAATGCATTTTCAGCTCGCGCTGTACACATTTGCTATGTGAGGCATTATCTCATAAGGGAAATACTGGACAATCAAATTAATGACTGCCCAGGCTTCAGGATGTCTTTTTACACTATATAAAGGTGGAAATTTACATTGGAAACGTTTGGTTTAGCTGTTATAAAAGTTTGGTTTTTTAGTGCTGAAAATGCATTTTCAGCTCGCACTGTACACATTTGCTATGTGAGGCATTATCTCATAAGGGAAATACTGGACAATCAAATTAATGACTTCCCAGGCTTCAGGATGCCTTTTTACACTCTATAAATGTGGAAATTTACATTGGAAACGTTTGGTTTAGCTGTTAATGAAGTTTCGTTTTTTTAGTGCTGAAAATTCATTGTCTGCTGGCGCTGTACACTTTTTCTAAGTGTTGCAATATCTCATGAATGAAATACTGGACAATCAAATTAATGACTTTCCAGGCTTCAGGATGCCTTTCTACACTATATAAAGGTGGAAATTTACATTGGAAACGTTTGGTTTAGCTGTTATAAAAGTTTGGTTTTTTAGTGCTGTAAATGCATTTTCAGCTCGCGCTGTACACATTTGCTATGAGAGGCATTATCTCATAAGGGAAATATTGGACAATCAAATTAATGACTGCCCAGGCTTCAGGATGTCTTTTTACACTATATAAAGGTGGAAATTTACATTGGAAACGTTTAGTTTAGCTGTTAATGAAGTTTCGTTTTTTTAGTGCTGAAAATTCATTGTCTGCTGGCGCTGTACACTTTTTCTA